>NW_028146964.1:0-158290 GCF_054392235.1 Sus scrofa
CTGGTTCAGTTGGGTCTTACTAAAACTTGCTTTCTCTGCACACTTAAAGCTTCCCAGTGAGTATGTTTCATGGGAGGGGCTCTCTTCTGCCAGCAGAGTGTTCAAGCCAGCACTCATCTGCAATTGTTCATCTCTTTGGAAATCCTAAATAGAGCTACTGAACTGTTGTCATGGTTACCTGGGACAGTTTCAGAGGCCAAAATGGTTTTTTTAATTGTTTATTTATTTATTTGTCTTTTTAGAGGGGCACCCCATCATACAGAGGTTCCTAGGATAGGGGTCCAATGGAGCTGCAGCTGCAGGCCTTCGGCACAGCCACAGCAACGCCAGGTCTGAGCCACGTCTGTGACCTGCACCACAGCCCACAGCAATGCCAGATCCTTAACCCACTGAGCAAGGCCAGGGATCGACCCTGCATCCTCATGGATACTAGTCAGATTATTTTCCTCTGAGCCATGGAGGGGAACTCCTGAGGGCAGAATGTTTTCACGGAGGGCAGCCCTGAGCTGAGTATCCTGGGTTTCTGAGTGGACAACTGACACAAGAGAACTGCTTCCTCCTTCCTTCTCCCATGATCCTAGTCCTTAACCAGGAGCCTGGTGTCTACAGAGATCATCTTAGCCTCAGCCCAGGCCAAACCTCCTGCCCAGACTTGATTTAGCCTTAAAAGATCAGGCTGGCCTGGCACTCCCCGACTGTGGCACTGGTGAGCCTCCTCCCTCTACGAACCAATACAGATTCCTGGATTCACTCATGCACGCAACTTCCAGGCAAAGGACACTTGTGAAGTAGTTCTCTGCACTTAATATGTTAATAAGGAACTGACATTTTTGTTTTGCTCTACCTAGTTATGTCAAGAGTTTCTTACCCTTTCTGGAGGTTTAAGTTCTTCTGCCAGCATTCAGTTGATGTTCTGTGTGAGTCCTTTTACATGTAGATGTGGTCTTTTGATGTGTTTGTGGGAGAGGGTGAGCCTGACCTCTTACTCCTCAGCCATCTTGCTCCGCCCCTGGGAACTGACATTTTTGAAAAGCTCCTATGAGTCCAGCACTTTGCATGTCTCATGTAATTTACTACCGCCTAGCTAGGGAAGAATATCCTTTGCATTTTATCTTGCTTGTAGGGGTGATTGCACTAGGAAGTTGCAAAGCTAGGAGTCAAATTACCTATATGATTCTAAAGCTAGCCCTCTTTCCTTCAAGAATAGTAGCCATTTTAGCCACTGAGAACTGGTAGCCCCAAAAGACTGTCAACCGTCTACTGGGCACTGGACATTCATTTATTCAATGAACATGTCCTGAGTCTGCTCCATGCTAAACCCTCTCGTGGCCACCCACTGGGGACATACAGATAAATAGACACAACCTCTGCCTGCAAAAAGGTAATTCACTGGCAACCACTGGTTCTCTACAAGATGGTAGAAAAAGGAGCAATCAGGGAAACCATGCTGGAGGAAATGACACTTAACTGAGTCAGCCAAGTCTCAAGGTAAGTCCAGCTGTGGGGAATAAACAGCAGGATAGGACTCAATTCCTAACATTCAAGGAACTCAAAATTACAGAGACAAGACTCATGTTCATTATACAAAGACAGACAATAAAATCACTGATTAAGGTTTCAAACAGTTGTTCTACATGAAAGTATGGGAGGATTGAGAAACTGAGGCAGCAGAAGTTGGAGCCATTGAGGAAAGGCTATGGAAATGAAATGGAAATCACCTTTGTTCATGTGATCCTGCTTAAAAGTCTTGATCTCTCCCTCCACCCCCCACTCTTGCCATAGTTATTTGTAGCTCTAGTCTGATTTCTTCTTTTCATTTTTTACTCCTCATTTCCTACTAAAGGAAAACACTCATTCAGCATATTTAGAACCTGCACTGAGAGCAATGCATTATTACCCTAGGTCCTGAGGGTGGTCATAGCCATGGGAATGCACAAATATGAACAAGACATGGAATCCTTGTGCAGCAAATAACCTAAATGATGAAAGTTTGAGAGATGTGAGGTCCAAAACAAATGGCCTAAACAATGAAATAATTCAGACTTGGAAAGGGGACTGCAATTCAGGAAAGATTTCATTGTGGTTAGTTTTTCCGCTAGTTTCTTCAGCATTCATTCATTCATGACTCCTGTCTACAAGGTGCCCTCCTCAAAGAGGCCACAGTTGACCACAGGCCCAAGAGACATAAGCAACCATTAAAATAGGGGATAAACAAGCATGAGACATACACAGGGCCATGGATGTTGATAAGAGGGAATTTAGAAGACAGAGTTGGTAGCTTTTGAGCCGATTCCTAAACTAAATAGGAGCTTACCAGGTGGAGAAGAAAGGAAATGGAAGGTTTAAAAGGCACTGAGAAGAGTTAGAGCAGCTTGGTGTGGGGCGTTTGGAGATGAGGTGTTAGATATACTGCTCACAGAGTGGAAAATCTTTGACTACTAGGCTAAAAAGTTTGGTTTTTTCCAAGGAGGTAGTGGGCAGCTGAAGAGAGATCTGAGCAGGTGAGGTCCATAATAAAGATTTTCGTTTTGTACATCTCCCTCTGGTAAACCGGTAGGGTGAACTAGAGCCAGATGGGGATGAGGGCTCAGCCAAGGACGCCGACAGCGGCTGTATCTTTGTGCCTGAGACTGCACGAGACGGGAGCCTAAACCAAGCAAGAGGAGTGGGGATAGGGGAATGGAAGGTGAAGGAAGAGTCTATATTCAGGACAAGGACGTACGCAGTTCTAGGAACCTCACAGCCGCTGGGAAGAATCGCCTCCCCTTCCAGATCCCTCTGGGGCGGAGCTCCGACCAAGGTACGTGATGCCTGGGGAACCACATTTATTCTGGGCAGTCCTCACGTTCGTCCGCAGTTTTATGGGTCGCCACTCGGATCTCCCACGTCTGAACTCTTTCTCGTGGTGCTGGAGGAATCCGTTCTCTTCCGCGCGTCCTTATATGCCTTTCCAGCAGAGCATGGCTAGACGAGATAAACCGCGCAGGAGTCCTCTGCCCATACTAAAGATGGCGACCTGCTGCGCTCACTCTGGGTGGGGGACCCGGTTCCAGGAGCCCAGCCTCACTAGGCGAGGCGCAGACGGAAGGGGCGTCTCTCTAGGTAACTTTTCGACCTTCCTGGGAGGGGACGTGAGTCGGGGGGCGTGGCCTTATCTGAATTCCAACAGCTGATTGGCCTTTCGTCAGGTGGGCGGGGGCGTATGCCCTAACCCACCCCTCCCTTTTCGAACCGGAAGTGTCTCTCGGTCTTTCCAGCTGGTTGTCATTTCGCTCGGCTCGGTCCTGAGGAGAAGGACTCAGCCGCGGCTGCGGGACCCGGGCACCGGGAGGCGGTGGCGGCGGCGGCGGCAGTAGCGGCGGCAGCAGAGGAGGAAGAGGAGGAAGAAGGAGAGAGGAAGAGGAGCCAGGCGGAGTCCACAACAACGACAGCGGGGACTTCGGGACCGGGGTAAAGCGACCGCGGCGGCGACGACGACGGCCCACACAACCGTGAGGAGAAACAAAAGCCTTCTAAATTATAGTTTTTGAAAAAATCTGGGGGGAAAGAGAGAGCAAAGGGGGGGGAGGTCCTTCTCTTTTGGAATAACTGCGCTGGTGGGTTTTTCCTTTTTTTCCCTGTCCCCCCCACCCCCCCTCGCTGCGGAGAATCGAACTGAGAGAACTGAACAAACCGCCCCTGGGTCCCATGAGGGAAAAAAAACCCGGAGCCGCAGAGAGGGGGAAGAGGCCGAAACCGCAGGACCTTCCAGGTCGCCCCCTTGGTCGCCGCACCCCCGGGCCGCCAGCTCGTCCTCGTCGAGTCTCGCTAATCCCTCCTGATCGCGACACCCTCGAGTGGGAGAAACGGGTGTTTCCAGCCCATTTCATGGGGGAGAGGAGGCCAGGGGGAGCCCAGGAACAGCGCCCGCAGCAAGACCTGCACCCAGAGCTTCAGGAACAGCCCCAGAGGCCAAAACTGCACCCCGTGAAAGAGCAGAAACAGGACCAGGAACAGCAGAAACCTCCCTGCAATCATTTTTCCATTAGTCAATGCTGATTTCGCCTCCCACCCTAGATAACCTAATATAATCTATATATATAAAATATAATATATAATGTTCTTAAATTATTCCTGATTTTTTTAACTAAGCTGCCAAGAAAAAGAACGTATTCTCCCTTTAGCCCTATTCTAATTTTTAATGTGAGTGAATCTAAACTGCTGAAGAAGCCCATATGTGATTGTTAAATTATATATATATATATTTTTACTCTGCGCAATGCTTATTCTTCTACATTCATAGATGCTTGAGAAGCTGTGTTTTTGTCATTCATGTACGTTTTCCTTTGGAAAAAGAAAGCGCCTATTTTACTAACCAAAGACTTGATTTTTTACCCTCTTCATTTTTATTCCCTCCTAGAAATAAGCCCAGCTGGATTCATGTCAATGTTTTAAGATTTTTCTTTAGGGTTTGTTGTTTGTTTCAGAAACCAGAATTCCAAATCTGAACTATTTAGGGTGATAAGCTGCGATCTTTGAGCTAGCTAAAAATAAGGCATTTCAAACAAGCAACTTAAATTTGGCATAGAGGATACACATACAAAGACGTGAGACATCAGATTGTCTTTTTTATTATAAGATTCTGAGCCTAAAAATAATAAATGGGGGATTACGGGTTTGGAGTGCTAGTGCAAAGCAATACTGGGAATAAATCTGCTTTTCCAGTCAGATTCCATCCACATCTGCAGCCTCCACACCATCACCAAAATGCCACCCCCAGCCCTGCTGCTTTTATAAATAATAACACAGCTGCCAGTGGCAGCAGCGCCGGGTCAGCTTGGCTCTTTCCTGCTCCGGCTACCCATAACATTCAGGATGAGATCTTGGGGTCAGAGAAAGCAAAAAGTCAGCAACAGGAGCAGCAAGACCCTTTAGAAAAGCAGCAGCTCTCCCCCAGTCCAGGTCAAGAAGCTGTAATACTGCCTGAAACCGAAAAGGCAAAATCTGAAGAAAATCAAGGGGACAATTCTTCAGAAAATGGCAACGGAAAGGAGAAAATAAGAATCGAATCACCTGTGTTGTCAGGGTTTGATTATCAAGAAGCCACAGGGCTAGGTACTTCCACCCAACCTTTGACATCCAGTGCATCGTCTCTTACTGGTTTCAGTAACTGGTCAGAGACAGCGATAGCGCCTTCTTCCTCTACAATCATCAATGAAGACGCAAGTTTCTTTCATCAGGGAGGGGTCCCAGCTGCTTCGGCTAATAACGGTGCTCTGTTGTTTCAAAATTTTCCCCATCATGTCAGCCCTGGCTTCGGAGGCAGCTTCTCTCCGCAGATTGGGCCTCTCTCACAGCACCATCCTCATCATGCTCATTTCCAGCATCATCACAGCCAGCATCAGCAGCAAAGGAGGTCTCCTGCCAGTCCCCATCCCCCACCTTTCACACACAGAAATGCTGCTTTTAACCAGCTGCCTCATTTGGCAAATAATCTTAACAAGCCCCCTCTCCGTGGAGCAGCTACCAGAGTCCCTCTACACCATCTTCTTCCTGGAGCCCAGGAGGTGGTGGATATGGTGGTTGGGGAGGTTCCCAAGGCCAGATCACCGCAGAGGGCTGAATGGAGGAATAACGCCCCTGAACTCCATTTCGCCTTTGAAGAAGAATTTTGCAAGCAATCATATCCAGCTTCAGAAGTATGCTCGCCCCAGCTCTGCCTTTGCTCCTAAATCCTGGATGGACGATAACTTGAACAGGGCTGACAACATTTTTCCTTTTCCGGTAAGATTATGTTCCATTAAAAGATTAAGATGAATAGGGAAATGCATGGTGTAATATCTCTGTAACTGAGAGAGTTTGAATTGTCTGTATTCATATCAGAGCTCTTCTTAGAAAATGCGTTAATTACCAGACAGTATTTCGACAGGAGAAGGGTGTAATTTGGAACAAAATATTCAGCTGGGCTTTTTCTTTTTGGGGGGGGATTTCTTATTGTTATCTTCCCATAGGTAATCGTAAAAATTGGCATGATTATGAATACCAGGTAACTAGTGATGTCATAATTATTAACTGTAATATCCTTCTAGCCTGACAAGAGAATCAGGGTTGGTTTTTCCCTACGTAAGTGAGAATAAGTAACGTATAGATATAAATATATTTCATCATTGCGGAAATTAATGGACATTTTCTGCCTATGTGCATAACCACATAACCTCCCAAATTTTTTTTCTCCACTGTAAAGTAGTGATTTACTGAAAACCAGCTATTGAATTATAGTTTTCTCACTGGTTATATTTTAACCCTGAAGCCTCTCTGAACCATGCAGTCTGAATAGTCTGAATTCATTAATTTGGCAATTCCTGCTAAACCTTTTTGCAAATTCTGGCCTGCCTTGTGTCAGTAAGGACTGCCAGAGAAATGATCTAAATGTTTTCTTCATCCCCATTTATTTTTGAATACTGTGAAACTGTTGATCTCAGAGTGACTCTTTTATGATGCCTTTCACCCATTTGTTTATTTTCCAGTGTTAACACTAGGGGTGTAGATAATTAAACCATTCCTAAAAATAGATCCAGGCAAAGATCACTTGTCTTTCCTGCCACCAGTGTATCCTTATTCTGCAAGAGTCACATTGTTTGATGTCTTTGAATTAATGAGCAAATAGTCTAGTTGGTAGATATTAGATAAAAGGAATTTCATAATTCCCTTTCATAAACATCAGATGCTCCACTAAATTTGTATACTTTGGGAGTATAATCATTTAGATGTGTTTAAGAAATTTATATAGGTGATGAGCTAACATTGAGTCAGTCTTCACAGTGAACCCCACAAGGTAAGCTCTATTATTATCCCCATTTTAGAGATAAGAAAAATTGAGTATCAGGAAGATATAATAACTTGCCCAAGAACACACAGCTAATAAGAGTACAAACTCTAGGTTAAAAAGCGAGGATTAACAAATATATCTGTATACACGTATACATGTGTGTGTACACATAAACATGTGCTACATCTAGAGGGTTATTTTAGAGGTCTTTCTGCAGAGGCTAAAACAGATTTCACAATAGTCCCAATGTCACCAAATATGATGTTAGTCCAAGTAGAATTATCTGTTTTAATTAGTAATTGCTCAGAGGGAGGGGAAGTTTACTAAGAAAACCCCGAGTCAGTCCAAAGAATTAAATATCCCTTCTCTAAAGATTCAGGTGTAATGGTTAGGATGTATCCTAAAATATTTGGTTAAATTTAGTTTTAGATTTTTTGAAATAAATTTTTGCCCAGGTATAAAAAACGCTGTTGGCTTTTGTTTCTAGAAAGCTGTTTTTACTGAAACCAAATAGAGCAATAATCGGGCTTTAGTGGTCAGGTAAAAGGCTGTTTAAGACATTGGCAATCCCATGAAAGTCTGTTTTTTAAAAGTTGGTTTTGATAATCCTTTGAACATAAATTTAAGGGAAATTTAATGCAAAGGTAACTTTTATCAATTATTCACATATTTCTAATTTAAACACCTAAGATGGCATTCTTGACATTTTAGCTGGATTAAGATTGGCTCAGAATTGAAAATACTTTTCTGTTTTGTTTTGCTACTATAAACCAACAGAATGAATTTATGTGCCCTCAGAGTTTGTTTTCCATTCTCAATTTACTGACTTTTGATAAAAGTTTACTTTAGGAAAAATTAAAATTTCAGAAAATAAATACATATATATGCACAATATTAATATTTTGTGGAGTTAATGAGATGTATTTAACATGTGAAATTTTTTCAGATTGTTTCTTAGAGATTAAGCAGATTTATGAAATAATAAAACAGTCTAAGATTGATAACTAAAAAATGTTAGAAACTAACTCTTCCCTTAGAATTGTTGTCTATTATGCTGAGGATGAGGAAAGGGTGAGTCAGTATACCTGGCTCAAACATGGTAGGATTAGAAACTAAGTTGTTGATTTCTGCTCGCCATACCTACTATTTCTAGAAGAGTGTGTGTATTTCTGTGTGTGAAAGAGAGAAGAGAGGGAGAGAGAGAGAGATTGGGAGGTGGGGAGCTGAGAGCAAGATTTGGGGTGATTTGAGAGTCACAATGAAAATAAGTAATTTGAAAAAAATCTTATGACAAGAAATTCCTAACTGGGTAACTGAGTACTGTGGTGCTTACTTAAATGAAGGCTCTGTGTGTGTGTGTGTGTGTGTGTGTGTGTAGTTGTGTTTTAAAGAATTATTCTTTTGAATTAATTTTTTGGCACCAAAAATACTGTTTTGAGTTGATATTAATTACTTGGTTAAATTTGATATAGAAAATTTGAAGGAACATTTGACTAGGAGCCCAGGCACCTAGGTTGTGGTCTTGGCCCTATCAGTGTCATAGCATTTTGGGGCCTCAGTTTCTTCATAAAATTAGGGGGTGAAGAGGAGTGACCTAGGTGATTCCTAAGTTCCTTATGACCATAAAGCAAGCTACTGTGAAATTTAAACTGCTGCAATCACAGGCCACATTTTTTCCCTAAACACTCCTATCTTATTTAAATTTATTACCTTAGATACTATTAATTTTAGGAGAGACATTTATAGATATTATTAATTCAATTTCAGTTGTTATTAGATATAATTCCTCAGGTGTTATAGAGAGACCTTGAAATTTACCACAGAAATTACAGAATTTACATGGCTATGTTATAATATTGGTATTCAATCAAAGGCCAGCATGGGATTATTATAGTAAGAGGAAATAATCAACCTGAAATGTAACTAATACTGGGCATTGTTTATTTTCATTTCAAATGAATCATAAGGGTTTTTACATTTGTTTAATACAGGTTTGGGTACATACAGTGAATTAAAGTTAATGATGACATTTTAAATTAATGTTTTGGCCAGTCTTAACCTTCTCTTTTATCCATGTTTATGGAGCAGGAGCAAAGATTCCAAATATATGGATAACCCTCTAAGTAACTGATATTACAGGCATTAAATTTGGGGATTTTCTTTGTATTAAATTTGTTTCTAGTTATTTTTGCTTAAAGTTTTCATTATGTGAATTCAGATAACATGCCTTAAATCCAGTTTTCAGATACAACTAAACCAGTGTATATGGAGTCATACATAGCTAACATACCAATGATAGTCTGAGGGTTTTTTATGTATTAACTCATTTAATTCATTCAACAATCTAATGAAGTAGAAACTACTGTTGTTGTTGTTGTTACTATTCGCACTCAAGGTGAAGACGAGGATGCTTCCCAGAAACATGTAAGATGAGAAGAAAAATTTTACAGTGAATATTGAACTTAGATAATATTCAGATTAATACTTTGTTTTTGGTACATACCATATACTGGGCACTCAGCTAAGTGCTTTTGCATACATTGTTTCACTTCCTATGTTGGGTTTCTCACCCCTATGAGGTTTGGTTTTATTGTCTTTATTTCAAAATGAAGATATGATGTGACTAAAGGCATGGCTTGACCCTTACATTAAGGGGGAAGAAAATCTACCCATCCTGCCAAACATATCCTGGAATCCTAATGTCAAAACCAAATAATCTATCGGGGCACCTGCCAATAATTGTATTTGAATATAGCACTTCTTTGGAGTGGTGCCTAGATCTTTCTGTCCTTAAAGGAAAATAAAGGAGAATTGTGTGCTATATATCCTTGTACTCTCTCATCTTCAGCTCAGTTACGTCCCCATCTCCATTAGCTAAGAACCAAGAAGTAGGTCAAAAAAAGAGAGAGAGAGCAGACAAAATCTGTCACAGAGACAATCCTAAAACTTGATTGATAGGGAGACATTGTAGGATTTAGAGCCCATTTGCTCTTACTTGGTCACCATGGATTTGTTAAGCTGTCTTAATCAAACAAATAATTCATGTCCTTTAATAAATCTCCTTGCGTTGTCAGTTTATTGATCCTTAAAATTATATATAGCATCTTATACTTGAAAACAGAAAGTTACTACATTGCTTCAGTTCTGAAAAGTCCTGGTGAATTATTAAAATTAGCTAAAGTGCAACCGTATTACATTTTTTGTTTGTTTTTACATGTAGTCCCAAGAGGGATCTTAGAAGTAAGAAAGATTGACTTTGTATTTATTTATATTAGAAGTGGGGACTACTTATATTAGGAAAACTTTGGGAAACGCCTACCAGTTGCAATTTTACTCCTTTTTGTAGAAAGCCTTTGAACTCGGTTTAATTGCTTTTCTGAGGGAATCAAAACTTGGGTGGAGTAGAGTTTTTTTTTTACTGTTTTTTGTTGTGTCTTCGGAGAAGCCGTGGAATATGATCAACACTGTTTAATGTCTTTCAGGAAAAACCTGTTTATTGCAAGCCTACTGAATGTGGTTGTTGCTAGTTGCAACTAGAAAGATGCTACGTAGTTCATGAGTTTATGCTTTTGAGAATAGTTTTTGTGTTCAGGAGAAAGAAATGGAAAAGTAGTCTTAAGGTTAACATATATCTGTTTGGAGTTTTACAGTCTAAATTTATTTTCCTTATGACTTTTCTCTCTCTTGTCATAAGGAAAATAAGCTTGAAGTTCCATTATCACATTTTTTTCAGCGCTGTATTGTACCTCAGTTTTTGGTCCCATCACAGATAAACTAATGTATATAATGCATTTCTCTTTAAGGCAGGGCATTTATAATGTGAGCATTCATTTAAACTTTTCCTGACAAAACTCATATTTAATTGTTCAAAGAAAATTATTCTTGTAGAAATTAAAGTATATCTTTACCATGATAAATTTATAGCCATATATAATTTCTTCAAATTTATTATAGATTCTCATCATATTTCGTAATATTGAAACAGAAGGAGTTTCACTTTCAGGTTTTCAGAAAATTCTTAGTAGGTAGAAAGATAAAGGTATAGATCTTATTTTTAATCGATTTCTGAAGCTGAAACTTAGAAAATTACTGAGAGAGGGTGTTGTGTGAGGCCAAAAATGTAGTAGACCGAAGCACAGGCCTTGGATCTAAACAGCCTTAAGTTTGACTCTGAACTCTAATTGCTATGTGATCTTGAGCAAATCACTTAAATTTGGGAACACAGTACTTCATCAACATATTAATACCTAGCAGTGAAGGGTTACTGTGAGGTATTTTGAGTATTAGGTGGCCTAATTATTTTATTTTTTTGCTTTTTAGGGCCTTACCTTCGGCATATGGAATTTCCCTGGTTAGAGGTTGAATTGGAGCTATATAGCTGCCAGCCTATACCACAGCCACAGCAACACTGGATCCCAGCCTTGTCTGCAATCTACACCACAGCTCATGGAAATGCTGGATCGCTAATCCACTGAGCCATATCAGGGATCAGAACCCACATCCTCTTGGCTATTAATAGGATTCGTTTACCCTAAGCCAACTCCAATTACTTTTTTTTTTAATTTAAAATATGTCTCTCTTGTTGCCACAGCTGCAGCATAGGTGGCTTGGATCTGATCCCTGGCCCAGGAACTCCATATGCTGTGGGGCAGCCAAAAAAGAAAAAAAAATTTTTTTTAAATTCTTTAAATAAAATAAAATATGGCTCTCTAAAATTGAGTAAAATCATGAAATTAATTATAAAAACTTGAGTATCTATGAAAGATTTTGAGCACTCCTTCATATTGCTTATCTTATATATGCTCCATTTGTCAGACTACTCCTTTTGAATAAGCTAGATGCTAGCCCAGGACAAATAAAACATTTAGCAGAATTATCAATTTTCTTGAAGAGAAGTTTTATATTTGTATGTATACCTAAACTTTTATTGGCATTGTCAGCCTGCATCTTTCAGGAGCTTGAAAGATTTTGCCTATAGTTGTAAGAAATTTAGAACATTTGATTGTTTTTGGGTACATTAAAAGAGACTATACTTTAATGGAGAATTTAGAATTGTGCTGATAAGAGACAGGAAAGCGTGCCACAAATTTGAATTGGGTGTATTTTAGCTTTTATCCTGGAATTAAGTTCTGCTTTTTATACTAATTAACTTATTTAGCACATACTTAATGAGCACCTGCTATATTTGAGCACCTCCTGTTATGGACTAGGCACAGGACTAGATATCTCATAAAAATTATTTTGATTTGATTAATAATGTATTACTGATCTGTGCTAATCTTTGATCCTGAACATTCATTTTTTTCTCATTGTAAACTAATTAGCAACTAGCCTAATAGTTATATTTCATTTTAATCCATGAGCCGTTTAAATTTTAAGGCAAGCTAACAGGTTCAACTTTAGGTATAACAGGAACAGTGTACAAATAGCATTTCCAAATAGTTTATTAATGGTCACATTTATAAATATATACCTGTACACAACACGTGTTTTTTTAAGTTCTGTAACAAAATGGTACCACAAAAGGCAAACTTTAGCCTGTGGGTAGCAGGTCTCATTATATGTCAAGGAAAGAAACTCAGCCACTTACAGGTCCTCTCTCATGTTTGCAAACTGAATTTTTATTTATTTATTTATTTTTTTGCAAACTGAATTTTTAAAATGTAAAGCCTTAATCTGAACAAATAGTTTTCTTTCTTTTTTTTTTTTTTTTTGTCTTTTTGCCATTTCTTGGGCCGCTCCCGCGGCATATGGAGGTTCCCAGGCTAGGGGTCGAATCGGAGCTGTAGCTGCCAGCCTACTCCAGAGCCACAGCAATGCGGGATCCGAGCCGCGTCTGCAACCTTCACCACAGCTCACGGCAACGCCGGATTGTTAACCCACTGAGCAAGGCCAGGGACCGAACCCGCAACCTCATGGTTCCTAGTTGGATTCATTAACCACTGCGCCATGGTGGGAACTCCTGAACAAATGGTTTTCATATTGTAGAGAATTTATATTGGGTAGTTTCAATTTGATGAATATTTACCAGATGTATCCCAATTATTGTTTTCTTATAGATCTAAAATAAGTTATATTTAATTCCTCAGTATTATACATTTTAAAGCCATATTTATATTTAAATATTATGCAACATACTTTTAATAACAGTTCTTCCAGGTGTTTTTTGAGGAATGCGTCTTGTGCTAGGCAGTAAAATAGCTACGGTAACCTTTCTGTCTGTAAAGACCTTAAAAAAACCAAACAAGAACAGTTAATGTAAGAACATTGCTACTCAGAAAAATCTCCTAATTATGGTATAAACGTCAGATCTGAGTTCCAACCATGGCTCTGCCGCTGTCTAATTCCGTGACCTAAGGCAAGCTACTCAATTTTCCTGATCTTTTATTTTCTCATTTCTTTTGTCTGATCTTTTTGAGGATAAAATGAAACATGTCTAATATTTAGCTTTCAAAAGATTCTGTTGGTATGAGAACGTGTCATCAAATAGAAATATCAATTCAAAATTTTGCAAATAGCGCAGATTCTTAAAATGTGAAAACCGTTGTATAACTAGCGTGTGGTAATTTGAGCTTGATTTTAAAGAAGAATTTTGTACGCTGAACCATAATTTTTTTAATAAAGTCACTGTACTTAATAGTAGGAATCAGCCTAAATGATGCTCTCATTTTCTTGAACATTGCTGAAAAATTTAGTGACCAACTGTTTTTTTGTTTGGGGAAGAACAAAACAAAAAGAGGTGTGTTTCCTCTTTAGATACAGTATTTCCCACCCCATCCCCCAAGTCTTTTCAATTTCTTATGATAGATAAATTTAACTATATTCAATACTAGACAGAACAGTATGGCAAACTCCCATTTACATGTCCCCTGTCTTCCAACAGTGGACAGTCCTCTTTCGTCTATTTTCCTAACCCTCTCTTCCTGCTTTCATGTTGTTTTGAAGCCTTTCCCAGATATTGTATCACTTCATCTGTAAATGGTTTAGTATGTGTCTCTACAAGATAAAGAGAGGTTTTTTTTTCCCCCCTTTAAAAACATACAAAAAATATCCTCTAGTTATTTTTTACAGGAAGATAGAAAAAACTGAAGCAAGTCCCACATTTCTGTTGTACCTGCTCAGCCTGTTTTCACCACTCAACCTGGCGTGCTAATCTCTAAAGAAACCACTATTGGCCACATCTCCCTTCTGGGCCTAGAAGGGTGCTGGTGGCCATCAAAAGAGAGAGAGATCGATCCAACAAAACACCAGAACATCAGCTGATGACCAAAAATTTGGGAGGAGATTGTCCAGTTTTCCTCTTTTCCATCTCAGCCTTCTCCCACTTTCAGGTTTCTGTGGGCTCAGGGGAAGGATCCCCAGAAGGAGAGAGAACAGGACAGGACCCAGAGCTTTTTGGTTGAATTGTTGTTTGTTAGCCTGTTTTTGTTTTCTTAAGGGGAATTGAAAGGTTTTTGGGGTCTTTTGCAGGCCTTTGGATTATACACGCTTTTTCATCTCTTACTCTTTTTCAACCCACAAATGTTTGATACTTTCTGTGGCCTGTGTGCTGGAAGTACATGACCAAGGCAGACATGCTCCTCCTCTGAAGTGTGCAGTCCGGTGACCTCTTGGCTTTGTGCCTGTTGAGAAGTGCCTTCAGCTCAGGAGCCTCTGGAGAGCTAAGGACATAGAGGTGGGAGCTGTGAGGGCCCAGAGGCTGACACTGGGCTCAGGCTGTCTTTTGACATTGCTGTCAGGGCTCACGAAAGAGAAGAGACCTTATGGGTGTTATGGGTTACAGAATACAAGCCTCAGTTTAGGAATAAAGATTGTGTACATGGCGACCATTCTCTCTGCAAGTCAGGCCAACCCTGATCAGGCCCAGCAGACAGGGAGCAGAGGAATGCTGACAGCCAGTAAACAGCCAAAGATAGGGGAATGGCCAGAAGGGTCTAAATGACTTCATTCCTTAGGGCAGAGTTTCAGTAGTATTTACCCACTTGCCCTGACTAATGACCTCTTGCCCCGAATAACTGATTAGGTAGGGAAAAATCTTTTTTTTTTTTTCCTATTTTTTTTTTCCCTGTGAAAATGAGCTACAGGAAGTAGCAAAGAACAGCTGAATTATTCAGATACAAACAATGCCTAATGTAATATATTCATTTCAGGCTCTTTTGCCATTTCATCCGAAAGAGAAGGGGCAGGGCGGAATGTTTATTTAGCGGGTCTCTTAACTGGCAGCATTGTGCATGATCTGTCACAGACCATATCTCATTTTTCCTCACCCCAGTTTTATAAGGGAGGTACAATCCTTATTTTGCTGATGAAATCAAGGTTCAGAGATGCTGCAGTGTGTCAAGATCACTTGTCTAGTAAATGATTATTTAAATGCAGGGCTTGAAATAGATTGTAATTATTTTTCTCTGCCAGGCAAGGTGAAAATGAACAAATAGTTAGCAAGAAAAAGGGATCTGTTGATCCAGGAACTCACTAATCAAGTCTAGAATGCCAAGTTGTGTTTTTAATATAGTTAAGTGGTGACAAGAAATATTTACCACTTTAAGGATTTCTGATGCTGAAAACGAGTGTGGTTTATTTAGTGAAGGTGGAATAAAAGAAAAATTTTTTCAAAGGCTTTCTAGAGAGACTCAATTCATCAGTTCACATGGGAGCAAATGGAGCCATTGATCCAATTGAGTAATACACTGAAGACATTGATTAATTTTGTTATAGTTTATTATTCTGTTAGGGAGCACTTGGTAGCTTAAGATCTGTAAGACTCCTTGCCTCATTATAAAGTGGTCATAATGAGAAAGCACTGACTGAAGAGGGACTTTGGTAAGAAATATGAGATACTACTAAATGTGGTTTTTTTCTACTTCAGATAATTACCTCTTTCACTTTAACCTCTGACGGTTGTTCTCTGCATTCAGACCTTGTATACCGTGAAGGATTTCATACCTTGCCGGTCTTAATAGATTGAAATTTCTGGGGTCATGACAAGGTTCATTTAAATGGACCACTTTTCTGAGCTTCTGCTCTGAAGTCAGACTCCACCACTTTCTTGGTGACTTTGAAGGCAATTACTTAAAATTAGTTACACTGAAATGGGAGTGTAATTGTACCTACATTACATGATGGTTGTGAGGAGCATAACATCATTCATGTGTGACACAGCCCTAAGCCAGGAGGGACGTGTTAGCCAGTTTAGGAATGATGGTGACAATGTATGCTACACACTTACTGTATGCTACACACTTGCTACAGTCTGTGATTGTGGGGAAAGAGGAGCTTCCAGTCCAGTAGCGGGACAGGGAGAGGGGTAATGGTGGGGGGGGGGCAGGTAGTCTTAACAGAGCTTGTCAATATCAAACGGGATGTCAGTGTGCCAAGGAGATACAGGGGGAAAAGGGACTTGTGCTGCACAGGGACAGAAGGGTCATCTGGGAGTAGAGTCTTGAAAGTTGACTATACTGTCAATTTTTGATGTCTGTGGGCTTAAATATTTAATCCAGAATATTTAAATCTTGGATTAAAATTCCCTTAGTTACTTTTGATTAGTTATGGGCGCTGCTGACATCTCAAACTTCCTATTTCTTTGGGCAGCTTGATACACTGGCATAGACTTTCCTTTCAAACCAAAGTACTTTCCTTTTCTTTCATCACCAGGGAATGTTTAAGCCAGAAAGAGAACCCTCCATAAACTGATACAGATACATAGAAGTCTGAGAAGTAAAGCTCACAGTAATGTATGTCTCTATAGGAAGATAATGTGTAAAGGGAGTAGCTGAATTTTGACTTTGGTTTTTAATAGTGTTATGTTCGATTAAGTACACTTTGTGTTTTAGACCAAGTCTAGTAATGCTAACTTGCATATAAGAAGACAAGAACCAATAATGGAGTGGTCATGGCAGTTGTTTTGTTGAAATTGAACTTGACTGTAATCTTTTCCCAATTTATGCATCTTAGAGCTTAGAAGAGAGGGCTTTGTTTTGGGTTTTGAGAGCAAAGCTCTTCTCTTCATAAGGAAACCTTAAAATGGTTGATGTAGAATATTTAGGCTGGACTGCATCACAGCTGTCAACCAGCATATAAACTATAAATGACACCCCCAAGTATCTAATGAAGTTAACCTGTACAATGGAACTGCTTAACTCAGCAGTTCTCAAAGTATGGTTCCTGGCTTCACTTGGAAACTTGTTAGAAATGTGAATTCTTGGACTGTACCCAGACCTGCTGACTGAGAGACTGTGCTGGTTGACCCAGTAGTCTGTGTTTTGACAGGACCTCCACATGATTCCAGTATACTCTTAAGTATGAGAAACACTGACTTAAATTATCCATCTGGTTTTATTTTTAAAAAGATACAAAATGATAATTTTGGTTTGTGGCATAATTACAGTCCAGTTGTTCAAGTTGATAGTAATAGACCAACAGGTTCATGTGCTTCTTGTGGCTCCTTCTGGGATGTTATAAAACGCCATGTCATCAGTTATTTGCTGATATAGGTCTTCCTATTTTGCTATGGCAGTCAGGATTATTCAGGTGTATATTAAAAGGACAGACCCTATTCTTTGAAATAGTAATTTGTTTTGTCATAGGGTTATTTTTATCAGCTTTGATTTTCGCAGTGGGTTGTGTGGTTTTACCTTTAGAAATTGTTCGGTGAAGTAGAGATGACAGAAACCGAAACCAACGAGTTACTGACAAGCTACCCAAAGTATTAACTACAATTAAGATTACAAAATAAAAAGAGGACTATGCATTGTAATCAAGTTTGCTTTGATGAGCCTTGAAAATAATGGATGGTCTTTTATTTTCATTCATGATTATTAAGCTCACATGTTCCAGAGTGAGAAAGCTTGGGTTTAAATTATACCTTCTCCACTTACCTGACATTGGTAAAGTTACTCTAAGCTTCACTTTCTTCATTTGTGAAGTGGGATAATCACTGAACACTTAATTGATTTAAGATTTTTCATGAGGAATAAATGAGATTATGCATGTAAAGCATTAGAGTTTGATAAATATTAGCTGCCATTATTATTATTATTATTACTATCACTACCCCTTCTGCTCCTCTGCTTGGCTGTAGTTGCATTTGTGTTAGGTCTCTAATTTGTGGACCACATCTGTCATCTCAACAGGAAAAAGGAAGATGAGGCTTCTATATCTCTACTTATGTTTTTAGTATCTCTGATATTATCCTACATACATTTTGTTCTTTCTCTTGTCTACTGAGTCATATTTGCCAGGTACTAGCCAGCACGTTCCTGCCCCCAGAACGATCCTTTCTTCTAATGTATATCTTAATTAGTATGATCTTTTGACCACCATGCCACGACCATTACTTTACCCAAGGCAGCAAAATCTGCTTTGGAGTAAAACTTGCACTTGAATCCTAAACTGATCAGCTATGCAGTAAGCTATCTGTGCAATAAGCTGGATTTTCCCCAGTCTTAGTTTTAATCACTAAAACAAGACTAATACAATCTAATGTATAATAACGAAGTTTGAAGATTAATTAAGACAGTATTTAAAAAATACCTAGAATAATGTCACGTACTTAGTAGATACTCAGTAAAGGGTAGCTCTGTTCTTCTCCTTTTTCTCCCCGTAGGCTGCCAAAAGAAACTGGCAATGGCGGGTTGAAGCAAATAGAGTTGTCAGTGCCTTTTGTTTTATAATAGATTCCTTGAACTCTTTTCCTCCTTTTTAGGGCCGCACATGTGCCATATAAAAGTTTGAGGCTAGGAGTCGAATCAGAGCTGCAGCTGCTGGCCTACACCACAGACACAGCCACAGCAACTCGGGATCTGAGCCGAGTCTGCGACCTACACCACAGCTCATGGCAATGCCAGATCCTTAACCCATTGATCGAGGCCAGGGATCAAACCCACATCCTCATGGATACTAGTCAGGCTCATTACCAATAAGCCACAATGGGAACTTCCTAAATTCCTTGAACTTTTGTGGGAAATCAGGACATCCTCCTTCAACAATTTGTTTTAAGTAATTTTTTGAAAAAGCCTTTTGTTTTGCATTATGTGTAGCATAATGAAAATTCAGTGACTGCCCTTTTAAGACTCTAAGAGTTCATTTTCTTATTAATCAGTCATTGTCCCCACCTTTTTGTGGGCAAGAAGCAAGAAACTTTGATCAGTCATTCCCCTTCACATTTTTGGTTCCTGCCATACTTATCATAAGTTAAGCTGCACATCTTGAAAGAGGACAGATTATTTTAAGATATCAGAAGGCTAGAATACAAACGTATTTTGGAGCCAAAAAAGGAACATTAGCGATCTAATCAAACTCTTTCCTCTTTCAGATCAGGAAAGAGGTCTAGAGGATGCAAGTGTCCAACCTCACAGGACATGCCAGGCTCCCTACTATCTAAAGCTCGCTTCCACTGATTCAGGCTCATGTTCATGTATTGGTCATCAGCTCAAGCTCAGTCAAGAGCTGTCACTTAACAAGGTCTCTGTTTTTATAGTTAATTTACTTTCTGGGAAATGTATTCTAGAAAATAGATAAATGGTTATGATATTTGACCCAATAGACAAGTCAAAAAGGTAAAATCGAAGAATGAGATATGGAAATTAAAACACTTTTGATTTGACACTTTGTTTGTCGGGCAGGAAAACCAGCATTGTTTGTGCTATTCTTATTTCTTGGGTTTATTTGTGTCTACCCCTCCACCTACTTCTTAATGATGTGGGCATTACATTTTAGTCCTTTTTTGTTGTTGTTGTTGTTGTTGTTGTTGTTGTTGTTATTGTTGCTGTTGTTGTTGTTGTTGCTATTTCTTGGGCCGCTCCCGCGGCATATGGAGGTTCCCAGGCTAGGGGTTGAATCGGAGCTGTAGCCACCGGCCTACGCCAGAGCCACAGCAACGCAGGATCCGAGCCGCGTCTGCAACCTACACCACAGCAACGCCGGATCGTTAACCCACTGAGCAAGGGCAGGGACCGAACCCGCGACCTTATGGTTCCTAGTCGGATTCGTTAACCACTGCGCCACGACGGGAACTCCACATTTTAGTCCTTTTTAAAAAATTAGATATTTTAAATGGACAGAAAAGATCAGTGAGGGAGCCAACAAGAATGATAAACTTTGGACCCTCTCTAACAATAGAATGTTTGCTTGATAAAATATGTGGCTTTGAACTCTTTAAATTGCCCTGGCATCACCAGAAACAAAGTGTTATACAAATGTAGTTTATAGTAATTTTAATTGGGGGAATAAGGTTGGATTGTGGGGAAGAGTGCATATCAGACGAAGGCTGGCAAAATGTGGTGCTTATGCCATTGGGTCTTGTGTTTTGCATTCAGTGATCCTCAGCAATCTCTTGAGACACTGTTTTCTTCTAAATCCAGACAGAGCCTGAAAATTCTCCCTAAGACACTGCATCTGAGAGTCAGTACCAATTGATCAGAGTTTGTATATTGGTATTCTATTTACCGACCTTATATTAAATCGTTACAAATGAAAGGAAAGCAAGTATAAGTGTAAAAGGATAGAGGATTTTTTTGTTTTTTAATCCCACAAAGCATTACTGAAAATTTAAAAATTCATTTAGGATTTTAGTGTTAATGTACTCTACCAATTTTCTAATCAGTGGTTGTTATTTTAGCAAAAATCTTTATGTTCTAGGCAGAAGGCTGGGGTTGGGGGGTGGGGGTGAGTATGAGTGGGCTTTGCTAAATTTCACTATCCCATTTAGAAAATTATAGGTGAAAAGTCCGATTGGACCCCTAGCCTGGGAACCTCCATATGCCGTGGGTGTGGCTCTAAAAAGCAAAAAAAAAAAAAAGAGAGAGAGAGAGAGAAACATAGGTGAAAAGGAGGCTTCTTTACTTACTGAAAACAGCTGTCATTAGTCAAACCAAACAAAAATACTGTATAATAATCCTTACCAACTGATTCTCTTCAGTGACTGGCAAAATGCAAGTTCTGGAAATTCGCAGGTTGCTTACTACTTTGGTTGCATTAAAAAAAAAAAAAAAGTGGGCCGAGGTCTCCCCCTCTGCCTCCCCCCACCGCCATTACAGTTATTTTGACTGCTTCCCCAAACCCCTACAGCTCCATAGCCAAAAGGGGGATATATAAAAGCAAACCTCAAGATAAAGAAAAGAACTATTTTAAACATTTAAAAATTACTTGGAAGGAATTCGTTCATTCATTCTTTGAGCAAGCATACACATACTTCCTAACCAGCCAGGTCCTTCTGGGGTGAGGCACAGTGATACAGATACGTAGAACCAGGCTTCTCAACCTGTTTCACGTCATGGCACACGTACAACATGATAATACAGAAACAAATCATCTGCCAGGGTGTTCCTGGCACCTCAGGCCCTTTGGGCAGTCCAGTGTGTTGAGGACTTGAGTATCTCAGCACACCATGGAGTTCTATGCACTGACAAGATTTAACGTAAGACATAGTTCCTACCCTTGGAAAACTGACAGTCAGGAGACATAGACAAGTGAACGGACAGTGAGAATTCATGCCCCCAAGACTGGTCTTGTGTTAGAGAAAGAGGTAGTGGCTGGCCTGATGATGAGTGTGATTGCTGAAGGGAGGACAAGTCCAGCTACTGCAGTATGAGATAGTGAAATTTTATTGTAACTTCTTTCTTAAGTTGTGCCTCAAATACACTTTGTTTCCAAAAGACTATGCAATACAATTTTTATTTAATTCAGTGCTTGAGATGAGGAAGGATAAAAATGGAAGAGTTTCTGCTTTTTGTGAACATAAAGCTTAAAAAAACAATTCAGTGAACATAGCCTAATATCTATGTGGTGGGGTGGGGTTAGGATGAGTGGTCCCTGTTTTGAGGAAAAAGAATAATAGTACAGGGTGCACAGTATTATGGAAAGACAAAGGAGAGATGGCAGAGTGATCAAAAGTTGCTTTCAAGAGGTGGACGTAGGAGTTCCGGTTGTGGTGCAGTGGTTAACGAATCCGACTAGGAACCATGAGGTTGCGGGTTTGATCCTTGCCCTTGCTCAGCGGGTTAACGATCCGGCGTTGCCGTGAGCTGTGGGATAGGTTGCAGACGTGGCACGGATCCCGCGTTGCTGTGGCTCTGGCATAGGCCAGTGGCCATGGCTCCCATTCAACCCCTATCCTGGGAACCTCCATATGCCGTGGGAGTGGCCCAAGAAATAGCAAAAAGACAAAAAAAAAAAAAAAAAAAAAGAGGTGGACGTGCTCTATTAACCTTAAAGTTCTAGAAGTTAGCTAGTAAAGTAGAAAAGTGAGATCCCAACAAGTCTGAAAAAAAGGGGATAAAATTAGATGAATTCCTTTAAAAAGCCAAAGCTTTAAGTTAAAAGGTAATGCGAGAGAAAATATAATTGAGGGAGTTAACTGTTGTGTCTCAGCGGTTCAATCCCTGGCCTCGCTCAGTGGGTTAAGGATCTGACATTGCCTCAAGCTGCAGCATAGGTCTCAGATGCGGCTCAGATCTGGCATTGCTTTGGCTGTGGTGTAGGCTGGCAACTATAGCCCCAATTTGACCCCTGGCCTGGGATCTTCCATATGTCACAGGTGCGGCCCTAAAAAGAAAAAATAGTAATGATCATGAACCTATTGATTGTATGTATAATAGTATAAAATGTCACTAGGTTAGATGATACCTGGTAGAAGAAGAAAAAAGAAAATATAATTGAAGAGATGGTTATGAAATTGTGCTCTTCAAATTTCTTTGGAAGCCCCCCCCTTTTTTTTAATACCTTTGCTGTAGTCTTTGTATGTGTTTATTCTTAAGGTGTGTCAGAAACATGTATTACAGCTTCCCCTTCAGTATTTGAAAATATTTTCATCAACTTTTCACCATCAAGCTATGCTTTTTTTTTTTTTTTTTTTTTTGGTCTTTTTTTGTCTTTTGTCTCTCTTTTTTTTGTTGTTGTTGTTGTTGTTGCTATTTCTTGGGCCGCTCCCGCGGCATATGGAGGTTCCTGGGCTAGGGGTTGAATCGGAGCTGCAGCCACCGGCCTACGCCAGAGCCACAGCAACGCAGGATCCGAGCCTCGTCTGCAACCTACACCACAGTTCACGGCAACGCCGGATCCTTAACCCACTGAGCAAGGGCAGGGACAGAACCCGCAACCTCATGGTTCCTAGTCGGATTCGTTAACCACTGCGCCACGACGGGAACTCCCAAGCTATGCTTTAATTTTAGTTATCTCCAGTACTTTTTATCCTGAAGAATACCACAGCAGTTGGGTAGTTGTATATTTTCAGATTCCTCACCTTCTCGTGAAATGTATTTTGTTTAGCCAGCAGTGTTCCCCACACCCTATCTTCCCTTTAATTTAACTGGCAGAAAAAATCAAGCATACTTTGCCACTTAGTGGTCTTAGAGACATTTGATGACTATTTTCAGGTCTTGGCTTATAAGTAAATATAGCTCTTCTGAATAGCACATGTTGCTTGCCACCTTAGTAGATTACGGCTGGAACAAGTTTGTGCAGAAATGGCCACATTACTGCAATCTTATGTGATTATGAATTTTATTTATATATTTCTTTAATGTTTTTAACCGTATGAGAATTAGTTTGTTTTTGCTTTGTTCGTAAAAGTAATGCTTTTATTGAAATGATACTAGAAACCAATCAAATCAGTCTTTGCTGAGCCTTAGGCATGTACTTTTGTGGTTTTGGTGTTTTGTAAGTGTTAAAAATAAAACATAGTAATACTGTGCTTTACATAGAGAGGGAGGAAATTTGTCACTTGGTGATCAGTGTCCCATCAAACGCAGCTTACTCTCCTCTTTTGTAATTTAATGCTGTTTTAAAAGCTGTTTGTGGCTGTTTGTGTTTACAGGATCGCCCCAGAACATTTGACATGCATTCACTGGAGAGTTCACTCATCGACATAATGAGAGCCGAAAATGATTCGATTAAAGGTAATTTTCAAAATGTAATTTTTTTATTTTAGTAAATAGTTTAAAATTTGTATCATGTATGTAACATGATAAATATGGAAGATATTATAGATTCATATTTTGTATCCAGTCAGTTCCATCAACTTTATAAATGTACCTCTTTTTTGTTAAGAAAAAATCAAATGTATTTGATGGACATCCACTGTAGGCCCTTCACAATACCAATTAAGGAAACTACAATGGTACTAATGAGGGCAGTTCACTGGAAAGATAGGAACCACTCCTCATTTTTTTAAATCTCAGGCAAAACCTGCTTAGTGCTGCAAAC
Source organism: Sus scrofa (assembly GCF_054392235.1). NCBI lineage: Eukaryota > Metazoa > Chordata > Mammalia > Artiodactyla > Suidae > Sus > Sus scrofa. The sequence goes on from NW_028146964.1 coordinate 24,008, forward strand.
CTGTATGTCTATTTGCCAATGCCAATGACTATACAATACGAAGAGTTCAAATATTGATAGATTTTTTTTTTTGGCCTAGTTTCCCATTTTTAAAAATGGTCAATAGGAAGTCTGTCGTGGCTCAGTGAAAATGAGTCTGACCAGCATCCATGAAGATGCAGGTTGCATCCCTGGCCTCATTCAGTGGGTTTAAGGATCCGTGAGCTGTGGAAATGCTTGGGCTCAGAAATGCAGTTGCTGTGACTGTAACATAGGCCTGCAGCTACATCTTCAATTCAACCGCTAGCCCAGGAAGCTCCAAATGCCTAGGGTGCAGCTCTGAAAAGACAGGAAAAAACAAACAAAAAAAACAGGCCAGTGGTCTCAAAGTTAAAATGAAGCTCTGTAGTTCTTAAAATACTTTTTAAGTATTATGTTAAAAAAAAATGCTATTCCCACTTGGATTCTGTCTTAATTATTTTACCTTAAATAAGATATTGCAGTTTGACTTGGCCTCAGGTTCTTCATCTTTATGAGGGACTTAGAATTAGAACTACTCTTTTAATAAGGGATTTAATAATGGGGAGCTTTAAAAATAAAATACAGATGTCTGAGCCCCTTTCCAGATGTGGTGTGGGGCTTATTTTTTTTTTTTTGCTTTTTTTTTTTTTTGCTTTTTAGGGGCAAACCCATGACATATGGAAGTTCCCAGGCTAGGGGTTGAATCAGAGCTACAGCTGCCAGCCTACACCACAGCTACAGCAACTTGGGATCCAACCATGTCTTCCATCTACACCACACATAGCTCACCGAAATGCCAGATCCTTAACCCTCTGAGCGAGGTCAGGGATCGGCCTGCATCTTCATGGATCCTAGTCGGGTTCCATAACCTCTGAGCCACAAAGGGAACTCCTTATGATTTTTTTTTTTTTTTTTTTTTTTTTTTTTTTTACTGTTTCAGGTGATGCTCATGTGTAGCCAGAGTTGAGAATGACCAGATTAGATGTTCTGTAAGGGCCCTTTTAGCTCTGATTTTGTGAAAACTACTCCCTAAAATAAAATATCTTTCTGCAAAAAAAAAAAAAAAAAAAAATCTTATTTTACTATACAACAAAGTTTTATTGTTTTTTTAAAGACATTTGAGTTGTTTGATATTTAGTCCTCCCCCTTAAGTTGTTCGTTCATTTGTCTACTCGTTCATTCATTTATTCATTCATTCAGTGTTTATAAGCCACTACAGCTTTTCACTGGGATCAAAGTGGCAAGGAGCCTGTTGCATCAAGTGCCTAGTTTTCCTTCGAGTTTGGTTTTCCATAGTACTTATGCAGTAAAATTATTTTTCAGCAGACCAATAAGAGTTAATTTTTTAATGAGGAATATTTTGTGGTCTGGAGAGATGAAAAACAATATGTGAAAAAATAGGTTTCAATCTGATGAACTAACATTGAAATGGGATTATTTTGAAGGTCTTTACTGAATTCCTCAGGGAATTCTGGTGGGCTCTAATCTGGTTACATACTTTGTTTATGAGGAAAGATGATCTGTCAGAATTGGTTTTATTTGTGCCACTTCTTAACACTCTGACCTTAGCTAGTCTTTTGGACTCTTTGACCCTTTGTTTTCCCATCAGAAAAATGAGGGGAGTCTCAGGCTCTTTCTAGCAGCAGAAAAACTGTACACTCTAAAATAAAGTAGCTAAAGGAGAAATCTGAATAAATCTTTGGCTTGTACCAGGGTCACTTTCCTGGTTTTATACTGCAGTTATTTAAGATGTTCCCAGATGGGGATACTGGATAAAGGGTACACAGGATCTCTCTGTACTACTTTTTATAACCTGCTATGAATCCATGATTGTTTCAAAATTCAAAGTCAAGTACAGAAGAAGTTTCTAAAGGACATTTTCTTAATGTATTTGGTTTCTTCAGCAGAAAGAAAGCCTCTTTTTTTGACAGCCTCTTATGTACAAGATACTAGGAATAATAATTAGAACTCATTTTCATGATAAGTGCTTATGTCTCTTATTAGAGAAAACAGTTTACAAATAACAAGTATGAACACTTTTTACTATGGATGCTTCAAAGAGGTAAACATCTAACTAGTATTTTAAGAGTTTACACACATTATTCTAATAGTATTAATATTTCCTTGATTTATCAAATACAGTCGTAACAACTCTCTCAGGTTTATTTCTTCACTTCTAGTTTGCTAAATGGCTTATTGCATAAACTTCTGCCTTTATTCTATATCCCCTTTAAATTTCTTCTTACCAATTTTTACCTAAACTAGGTTTCTGTAGGCTGATTTTGTAGAGATAATAAAAAATTAAGTGTGATGACAGAAGGAAAAAAAAACCTGATTGACCTAATGTGGGAACACAAAGCTTTTGTAAAATTGTGACTTATAAGAGGAAGTGTGGCAGAATGAAAAGACAAGAGTTTTGAAGTCAGATAGACCTGGATTTAAATTGCCATTCTGCCACTACAGTTTGCAGTGGTTGTGAGGATTGACTGATATGATGTGTCAATAAGATCCAGCATACTGCCTAGTTCCTTAAGAAGACACTCAATAAATGTTATCGATTATTACTAAACATCTATTGAGTCTGTTTTCATGCTTATCAAATGAGAAAAGCATTTTCAACTTAAGTGTCAAGGTGACTTAAGCATATTAAATGAACTTTGTGTATTTTTTCCTTCCAAGAACAATAAAGAATTCACAGATAAGTTAATGGTCCTAAAATGCCAGACTGTGATTATACTTGATTTTTTTTTTTTAAACCAAGATGATGAACTTTATACCATTGTTGTCTGTTGCTACCAAAATGCAGTTTTGTTCAAGGGAATACTTTATTTCTTGTCAAACTCTCCTCTGGTTTAGGTAGCTGATTCAGGAAAACTATGTTTAATTTCTTTTTTTTTTTTTTTTTTGGTCTTTTTGCTATTTCTCGGGCTGCTCCCGCGGCATATGAAGGTTCCCAGGCTAGGGGTCAAATGGGAGCCGTAGCCACCGGCCTATGCCAGAGCCACAGCAACTCAGGATCCGAGCCGCGTCTGCAACCTACCCCACAGCTCACAGCAACCCCACAGCTCACAGCAACGCCAGATTGTTAACCCACTGAGCAAGGGCAGGGATCAAACCTGCAACCTCATGGTTCCTAGTCGGATTCATTAACCACTGCGCCACGACGGGAACTCCAAACTGTTTAACAGTGGTTCTATTATGAGATTTTGTTTAAAGGTGATAATAAAAGTTGAATATCTTTAAAAAATGCATTTTCCTGTTAAAATAAGAATATAAAACTTCCTATCCATTTTGAAAATAAATAGCCTCTTCATAATGTTCTGCTTCCTTAGAAACAGAGAAAACAGAAAATGGACATTATTTCCATGAGATTAGTAGGGAATAATATGCCTTTTAGAAAAAAAGAATAAAAATTCAATTAGAAGAATTAACTTGAAAATTGTTATTTTTTAAACTCTATCATATGAGGCAGATTTTATATTTGGGTTGATTTTATCCTAAAAATAATTTTATGAAATATGTTATGAATTACCTCCTTTATTTTTATATTCATTTTCAGTTCCTCATAGATATGTGGTTTGTGGGTATATGATTAAATAATAAAGCCTAAAATTGATACAAAAACTATCAATTGAGTGAATTGGTAAGGGTATGTTATTTAAATTTTTTTTAATCCCCCAACTTTTTTTTCTTTTGGGGAAAAAAAAAGATCTCCCTTTATGAAATGGGTTTAAAATTTTATTTTGCCCAGCAACATCTCTATGAATGTGCTACTGATTCTAATTGGCTTGTTTAGAAATCTTTTTCTTTTTTTAAAGAAATGTGCAAAAGGAATAGTTAGCTTTCATTTCATAATTTATATATATTTTTAGTTCATTTAAAAATAGTTTTTCTAAGAATTTTAAGGCTATTATCATTTTCTCCATGTACAGAGGTTTACCTCTTTGAGGGGAAAAAGGTCCTCCCTCTGCTTTATCTTCCTGCCTTTCACTGATCAGCTGGCATGTCCATATGTTATTTTTATCCACGAAATTATGTATTGCCTTCTCCATAACCAACACTGGTGACGATCTGCAGCAGTTCCTCCCCAGAGACTGAGTTCATTTTCTTCACTGCATACCCAGTCTCATAAGCTAAGAGCCTGAGCTACAGACCGATTTTTGAATTTTGATCTCCGAGGTGGCAGCTTGCGTATCGCTATAATAATTATTAGGGTTACCAAGTATTTTCTTCACCTGCACCGAAAAAGCCTCACTAGTATAGATGCTGAGATGATGATTTGGGGAGTATTGTATCTTACTGTTATTTGTGTTTTTATTCTCGCCTGTGAAATTGGTACTTATTGTTTAGAAATGCAGCAGCATGAAACCACATGCAAGTGCATCTGCTTTCAGCCTTCTGAAGCACAGGCTGGACACAGTGAAATAAAGATTCATGAAGCAGTATTACATTCACGGTACATTAGGAGACACCTCTGAAAATTCAGTTTTTTGTTTTTTTTTTTCCTGTATGCAAAGGGAATAAAGGTATATGGATATAAACCAGAAAGCAGCAGTTTATGGAATGAAAACAGAGGGAGGCAGCACAGGAATAAAGAGCCAAGAACTACTATTTGAAAATTATTATGTCAGATAGAATAGAACAATCCAGTTTCATAATAGTTGAGTATTTTAAATCCTATATATGAAAACAATTTAATATCCAATTTGCTACATTTCACTAGAAAGCCAAATGAGACAGCAAAATTATTGAGAGAACAAAGGCAATCTGTAAATTGTCAAAACAGTATAGAGTTGTTCTTCAGATATTAATTAACTAAATTATGAATCAGAACATCACCTTATTTTTCCTTAGAATGTCGTGAAATTGGAATCTTTCACTCTTCATATTGTTACAGAACGCATCTTGCTTCCAGTTTTTGGAAGGGAGAACTCAACACATCTACCCATACCCCTCTGAGTTTCAGGCATTTTAAATACTTAATTTGCATGTGGGCAATGATTGCATTCAGAAATGCAAGTTGTTTAAAGTGCCAGTCTTTTACATATTCCCATGGTGCCCAAGAAACCTTAGTGCATATGTCGAGTAAGTAGTGGGAGTGTGTTATATAGTTAGACAGTATTGCCTCACTTGCTTCCTGCATTCATTTAATCAGAATTTAAGAGCAGGATCTGCTCCAGAAATGCTATGTATTTAATTCCTGACTGAAGTTATTGTAACTTTGCATTTTGAAATTTTTTTGAGTTTTTTCCCCTTTACCTGCACATTAAATTAGGGGCCCTTCCCCCACTATTTTTCATTGCTATGAATTTGTTTGAAACAAATGCTTAAATGAGTGGGCAAGTGATGATTCCATCTGTGCCTCTTTGTTGCTAAGCAAAAGAATTCATAATAATCTCTAGAAGAAAATCATGAAAGAGTTGAAAATTTAGTGCACAAAGCCAGTTTGTTGATTTTAGAGATTTTTTTATGTCACTGTGAGAGAGAGTGACTATTGGGATAATTATGTAAATTCTGTATCTTTACAGTAGGGGAAGGAATGAAGTTAGAGCTACTTAACAAAGACACCATGAATAATAACCAGAACACCCTAAATTTTCCTTCGATCTTACCATTCCTACACTCCAAATTGTAGTCACGTCGGTCTCTATTTTCAAGAACATATGTTTACTGATACACATGTTTTCTAACAGATATTGGATACTGACTTTATGTATACCAAGATAGCTCTGGAAACCTTTCATGAAAGTTGTTGAAAGTAGGACTAAATTTAGTAGCATTCAGTAATAAATTTGAGTTTCAGAGTAAGTATAGTTTAAAAAGGGGGAAAGAAACTTTGACTTAAGTCCTGTTGGTGTGATATAAAAATGATTTATTTGAAATAGTGGGGAGGGTTATAATTTCTTAAAGTATTTAGCCTTTTTCTATTTAAATCAGTTTGCCTGTGGCAAGTTGAGAAAAGACAACTATGTAGTACTCTGCACCCAACTCCCCTGTCACCCTTTTAAAGGATTAGATAGACATTTTTCTTCAGGGGATATTTAATGGGACATGATACGAAGTACCATAAAGAAGACATGGATCATGCAAAACAGCTAAATTTTACTTGGGTTCATAATCAAATTTCTCCTTCCTGGCAAATTACCATTCCATGGTATCCAGGGTCCTCTGGTGAATTGGGGGATCTTTATTACAAGTCTTCAAGATTCAGAGTCCTCCAAGCAGCTGCTCTGCAAACCTGGTGGGAGCCCTCCTGAATTCCTCTGGTTCTTTCTTGCTGTGTTTGGACGATACCAAGTAATTCAAAGCAGCATAGCAGGGGAGTGGCTGAGGTCTCTGGAGAGCAGAAAATCACCCTACTCCTAAAAGCCTCATGAGTAATGGAGTAAGGCACATAGCAAAGAATATGATTTAAACTTGGCTGCAATGAAGTAAGCGTGTGGCTATTTAGAAGCGAAGTGGTTTCCTCTCCTTCTGCATTCTCCCTTGCCTGATGGCTGAAATGGAACGTCCTAGACAGTCTTTCTCTTCTGCTTAGTTGTGCGATAGGATGGGACCTGGGCTTCTGTGCTGAGGTAACTTCCTTTGTGAGGAAGAAGAGGACAAAGTCGTGGGGCATGATTTCCATTGTATTACTTGTACAGGGTGTATTCTTAGTTTGGACCTGCTATCTCCTTTCTGGCTTACTATTGGTCAGGGTTCTTTAGATTCCTCACAGCCCTGTGTAGGCAGAGCTTACAAAGGTGTGGCTTTCAAACTGTAGGACTGTACTTTTCCAGGTGGAGGATTGCTGTTGTTTTCGGGTTTGGTTTTTTGGTTTGTTTTATTTTTAAAGGGGAGGAAGGGAAAGGAAAATACCTGGGGGAAACAAAATGTGTTGTTTGTGAACACTGATGTGCTCATAGCCTCGAATGGAAGTCTACCTTACTCTGACCTCTGAACCGAAACCAACTGGTTAGTACTAAATGCTCCTTCTACCTTGGCCAGATGCTCATCTGCCTGATTTTTGTATATAATATGTACTGGTAAGTACAAAGTAGTGGTCCTCTGTCCTCTGCTCTCCATGTGTTTGTGATAGAATATTGACCCTTGTTCTTACTTGTTCTGAAAATCATATAAGCAGTTGTCACAAAGGGGGAATTTGTCTTATGTCATCCATGATGTGGGTCCATAATTAGTCAAGCAATCTCCTTATCCTAATCCTGAACATTGAGCACAAAGAATCTTATTTGAGTCCATGAAAACTGAGTAGGCATCTTAAAACATTGTTACAACTCTGATTTTACCTGGGTGAGAGATGAGGGTACAGGGCGGGCGGGGGGAAAGTGACAGTAAATTTTTTTATGTTATTAGAAGGTTAAAGAGCCTAAACAGTTATTTCAAAGATGCTTTTAACTCATTAACTTTTTTGTCTTTACGATTGTATTGAGGCTCACATATTTTACAGCTATTGTGACTTAATTTTGCTAGACTCACAATCAAGGCAGGGAGTGGTTAAGGAATAAACTGTATGTGACAGTTAACACTTCGAAATAACCAAATCAAAAAACAAACAGCAATCAGGTAACAAAAAGTGCGTCTTCACATTAAGTATTGTGTACATTTAATAAGTACAGATATTACCATAATATTAGTTTCCATTTAGAAGTGAAATCTGAATAACATTTAAGTAGTAAGATTTTCAGACTTTGTCAACAGTTTGTCAGTGTAAAATATTAAGGCCTTCTCTGCAGTCTAAAAAAGTAAAAGGAGGTCCAGAACATTTATAGAAATCTATTTTTGTTCATGTACCATGTCCAAATTAATAATAGTATATTTTACCTTTTGATAATGTCACCTATTTTTGTTTCTTTCCTTCTATATTGTAAAATTCTATAGCGGTGACTTGCTGTTTCATTTCCTGATAGCTACTAGAGCAGCGCTATATGCTAATAATCTGCATTATGAAAGCCCTTTTGATTATGTAATAATACAATGGTGAGTTCTATGAAGGTCTTAAGACGTTCCTTGATCTCTTTATATAATCCTGGAATATGTTATTGCTGACTTTGAAGGAGGGGAACCAATGCCACCTGATTTGTAGCTGTCATAAAAATATCCAAAATTTTCTTTGCATTCAGTTTAGCAAGAGGAGGCACAGAACAGTTGCACAACTGAGCCACAAAATTATTTCTTCCTGGCATGCATGGGATTTCTACCTGAATATTGTATGCAGTTTACCTATCAGCTGTATATGCCTGATTTGTAATTTTTAAATATTCGACTCCTTGTTTTTCCCCCTCATGCTACTACTATGCTCCCTCCCAAAGTTAAAAGAGGGAAAAGAGTGAATTTGTTGCTGTTCAACAGTAAAAATTTGCAAAAGGAATACTTTTTAACTAGCTTTAAACTAGTTACTACTTTTCGAATCTGATTTGGAGATGGCCAGGCTACCTCTGGGCTTCATTTTTTTGTCTAGTAGATGGATTCTGATTTCAGCCCCACACCAGTGCACTCCATTCTAAAAGCAAGGCATTGTTTTATTCTGGGTATTACCTGGTAACCAGTCAATTAAGAACATTAGTGGAACTCTGAAGGGAAAGCAGTTCCATAATCTCTTTGGAATCCAACTGGGCTGATGCCAGTTGCTGTACACTGGGAAAACGGAGGAATCAGCCACCCAGAAGACCCTTTTTAGTTCTTGAGAAACCAACAATAAAGTGGAGCTCTTAATTCTGAAGAGCAATCATGATTAATTGAATTATAAAGGAAAAAAATCTAACTTCTGCTAGCTATGATTTTCCAAATAATAAATGCTGGCGTGGTTAATTACATAGAGATATTTAAATCAGCCACTTGGTCTCTGTATTATAAAAGATCAGAAGTCGTTAGCTTATATTAGATTTTCCCAAATTGTAGGAAATAAAAAGAGAAGCATTTAGGATTATATTAAGACCTGGTATTATCTTAAGTCAACCACTTCCCTCTAGATTTTGATTTCCTCACCTGTAAATGGAGGACTTGAATTTAGTGGTCTTTGAATCACTCTCAGCAGTTCTGTACGGTTCTTCCTAAGTGACAAAATTGAAGGTTTTTATGATTTAATGACGAAAAGTAGTGTATGGGTTTCCTGTGAGTTTGGGTGTGGCAGCATTTAATATTGAGTAGCGTGTAAGAAGGAATATAATCAGAAATCAGATTTATTCAGCTGAGTGAAGGCTTTGTTTCTAGACTGCATCTTTTCGAGATAGGCCTAAAGATACTATGTTTAGGAAACACTTATTTAAACTTGGCCTTATGTAATGTTTCTGCTCTCAATTTGTAGACCTCTTCAACGATGGGAATTATTTGATGGGGTCTATGAACCTGTTAGAACAAAGCATTCTAGAGAGATGATAGATTTGTCATGTCTGTTTGCATGATAATCTTTCAAAAGCATGTGGATGCTGATGTAATACAATTAAAACACATCCAGAGGTGTTGCTGAATTCATCGTAGCCTTTTATTATTAAGAGTTTTTGTTGTGGTTGTTTTACTTGTAGTCAATCCACTGGAGTGAGGCTTGAGAGCTTGTTAGGCTTTTTAGGGTGGGGAGTCTCTCTGAGATATTTTGATCAAAGTAGGTCTTAATAGTTATGAAAGATTATGAAACACTGCTGTAGAGAGAACTTCTCTAAATTGTTCAGCTTTAAATTCCTGCTATTAAAATGTTCCGCATTAAAAAGAACATTTAAAAAAGGAGTTTGGAGCTCCCGTCGTGACTCAGCGGGAAGGAATCCAACTAGAAACCATGAGGTTGTGGGTTCAATCCCTGGCCTCTCTCAGTGGGTTAAGGACCCGGTGTTGCTGTGAGCTGTGGTGTAGGTCGCAGACCTGGTGTTGTGGCTGTGGTGTAGGCCGGCAGCTGTAGCTCCAATTGGACCCCCTAGCTTGAGAACCTCCATATGCCTCAGGTGCAGCCCTAAAAAAAACAAAAATAAATAAATAAATGAAGTTTAAGAAATAAAAATAAAAAAGGAGTTCAATAGAGGAAATGAAGAAGAGGACAGAGAATGACAAAGTCAGTTACCCTATCCTAGTGCTAGATTATCTTCTCTACCAAATAAAACTTTGGAACTTTGTCTCTGGCATCTAAAGCCATCTTTCTGCCTTTTGAGGCATGCCAGGTGTGTGGACTGTTTAGGCTACATCTGGCACTTGGGGAGCCATGTGACAAGAGGGGTGCCCCCTGGAGTTGAGTAACATGGCAGCTCTTGTTAGGAGGGGAGAGGGCCTTCAAGCCACATGGTTTGGAAGTAACTTACGTTTTAGTTCCTGCTTATGTTCTAGTTCCACAAACATTTGAGCATATTCCATGTGCTGGGTAGTAGTGGACCACAGGACACATTCGATTGCTGGTCTGCATATTTCTTTTTTGAAGTAGACCTGGATATTCTGTATAGGAAGCAGGGTTAACAACCAGTTTCAAGGGAAAGGGCAGTTACCTCTGATACCATTTCTCTGCATTTTCTTCTTTGCCCCTTCTGAGAATTATCTCTAACTTAAGATTACTTACAGTAATCTTTCATGTGAATTTTTTTTTTTTTTTTTTTTTTTGCTTTTTAGGGCCACTCCCACAGCATATGGAGGCTCCCAGGCCAGGGGTCTAATCAGAGCTACAGCTGTCGGTCTACGCCACAGCCACAGCAACACAGGATCCAAGCTACATCTGCAACCTCCACCACAGCTCATGGCAACACTGGATCCTTAACCCACTGAGTGAGGACAGGGATTGAACCTGCATCCTCATGGATCCTAGCTGGGTTCATTAACCACTGAGCCACGAAGGGAACTCCCTCATGTGATTTTTTTGTGTGTGTGATCTCCGCTTTATAGCTGAAGAAACTGCAGTTCAGAGAGATACAACAGCTTTTGTAAAGTCACTCAGCGAACTGGTACCTAGCGAATCAAGATAGGAACACATTGCATCTGGTTCCTGATTCAGTAGCTTAGGTATTTATTGTGTAGTGTTTATGAGGGGAAACAAATGTTTAAAAAAAAAGTTTGTCTTAGTATACTTCGGACAGTAGGCATTCAGGTTTCTTAATTTTTGTGTAGGAGACTGGGGACAGAATTGAAAATGTGTATTTTATCATAATCTTCTGTAAAAGATCCATACCTCACACCTGCTGATTTCTTATCGAGAGTGCCTTTAGGGGGTGGAGGTCAAAATAGAATCACTGAGGGAGCTTTTCCAAGCTGGCTTGTTCTTTTTGCTGATTCTGATTCACCAAGTCTGTCATGAGACTTAAGCATATGTGTATTCCAGCAGTGATTCAGATAGACTGCCCTCCCTCCTCACCCCCACCCTCACTCCACTTTGAGAACCACTTCGGGTAGATGTATAAAGTCTAAAGCTATGGGGGCTGCTCATAAAACAAATACATATCAAGCAAACACTAAGTGCCAGGCACTATTTTAGGCCTTTGGGATATATCAGGAAATAAAAACTTAGACTCTTGGCCTAATGCAGCTTATCCTCCAAATAATTTGCAGACATCTTTGAACAGTCTGTTTATTTTTAAGGCTAATGAAAAGAGGAAGACTCAGTGCCTTGAGTACTGATAAAGGAAAATAGGACCTGGGCCTTTTGAGAAATAACAAAGGTGAAATTAGATTAGATGTGAAATCAAAGCTCATTCTTCGTTAAGATTCAGTAAAGTCATTAGGATTTACGTTAAATTAGAGATTAGCGTTAATGATAGGTATGTATGCAGAAAGCCAACCACTGACTTAGCTCATTGCTTTTTGGGGAGGGGCTCGTCTCATCTCTAAAGTTCTCCATCATCCATACGTAATTTAGCTTAGAGTCCCAAGGGATTTCATGAATTTGTCTTGATCTTCTTCATGTTGGTACAGAGAACCATTTCTCAAAATCGTTTTTACTGGAGTTCCTACTGTGGCCGTGTGTCTCTGCAACACAAAAACGAAGGCTAAATCCCTGGCCTGGCACAGCAGGTTAAAGGATCTGGAGTTGCCCCAGCTGCGGTGGAGGTCACAACCATTGTGGCTCAGGTCTGATCCCTGGCCAAGGAACTCCATATGCCAAGGGGCCAAAAAAGAAAGAAAGAAAAAAAAATCACCTTTACCTTTGGGGGAGTTCTACAATTATTTATTTTTATTCACTGGTTCTTTTAAAATATGTCTCTTATAACACATATTTCTTTTCATCAGCCTTTTTGCAAGGTAGGAGGATTTTAATGTACTGCCTTGGCTTTGTTTCTAGATTACTGAAAACTTTTCTAGTACCCATTGGTCTGTTTTTCCACTTTTCTTTCCGTTATATTATCTTCTTTTTTTTTTTTTTTTTTAAACTGACTTTGGCTGGTTTATTTTGGATAAAAACTATGCCTAGTTTTTTAAAGCTTAAAAAATTGCCATTAATCACTGGTATCATAACATCCTCTTAAGGCAAGTTATCTTGTTGCTCTGTCCTCTAAATGTAGCATCCAGAGTCAGAAGGCCTCTGGCAGGGATAAAAATAGCCTTCCTGCTGGCTGGTTTGTTGTTAGGTTTACTGGCAGTAGGAAATCTTTTGAATTCCTTAATTGGATCAGCTCTTTGCTAGTGTCTCTCTAGACATTCCCTTCTGCCTGAAATTCGTAAATGTTTTAGATCTTCCAACTTTGTACCTGCCCTGAGTCAAAGCAATCCTTCTACATGAAACCAACCTTAAGCTATAGAAACATAACCCATTGACTTATCTTAAAGATAAATGTTAAATTTTTTGCCACCGTGACAGTCTGTTTTTCAGCTATCATATCAGAATTGAAAGATTGAATCTGAGCTATTGGTACAAAAGGAAGATCCTCCTTGGCTTTTATTAAAAGTAGCATTTTTAAGCTGAATTTTCAAAGTTTTCATTTCCTAATATACTTCTGCTTCTGCCAGTTTGGCTATCATAAAAGTAAAGAGGTTTTTTTTCTCTTCTCTTCCCCGGCGAAGAATTATATCCCTGTTTGTAACTCAGAACATTAGCAAACTCGCTTCTCTGAAGCTGAAAAAATCCCCCCATAATATGGCCACTCCCTTCTCCAAGGTTCCAGTTTGGGTCTTATGTGGCTTAGAGGAATTTTTCCTTTTTCTTTCTCTCACAAGTAGAAAATTATTGATTATCTCTGGCTTAGAGTTGATGAGGGAAAGGGAATGAATATTAATTGAGCACATAACTCTAAACTGGGGAGCTTTTCTGGGCATTCTGCAAAAATTATTTCTTGAATTTCTTACATGTAAATGGAAATCTCTGTTTCTCTGAGGTTCAGAGAAACAAAGTAATTTGATCTAGCTCACAAGATGGGCTTTGTCCAGCTCTACTCTTTTCACTGCGTGTTTCACTGCGTGGCAGAGACCACCAGTTGCTGGCTTTGTTTTTTTCATTCATTCAGCAGCTACTTATTGAGCACCTTCTCTTCTCTAAGCTCTGAGTTTCGAGACCCAAAATCTGTCCTTAAGGATTTTGTCACCCTAGAGGAAGAGAGTTTAGAAATAGATAATTTAAATATGGTATAATAAGTATAAGGGGTGTTGTATGGAGCCCATAGGCCTGTCTAAACCAGAGAGCAGGTGGCTTGGGGCAGGGATTTTCCGTAGGTTGCGAGACCTGTGAAAGAAGCTACCTGGACAAAATTGTGGAAGCTTGAGTGGTGAAACAACATCGGAAGCAGAGAGAAAGGAAGGCGTGCCAGAGGAAAGAACCAGAAGTAAAAGTTAATGCCCCATCCTGCCAAAAAAAGTTAGTGGGCCAGTACTTCTGAAAGTCCAGAATACCTACTGCGAGAAGGGAAATGGCAGTGTGAGAGATGAACCTAGAGAGATAGGCAAGAGAATTCAAATTTTTTATTTTTATTTTTTACAAGCTTTTAAACTGAACATCAGATCTTTCTTGGAGAGGGGTTTTGTTTACTGTAAACTCTGTGTATGTATACTTTAAATGGCTCTTTTGGAGGGGGTAAGACTCTCCATCCAGTTAATGTCAGGCCCAGCCAGTTTCTTCTTCGTAATTTTGTGTGGAAACATCTTTACTGGAAGCTGGTTGTATCATAGATACGTTAAGGGGTAGAATAATGTTACTGATTATGATTTGGGGACTTACTTTTAGGCCAATAGAATAAATTATTAAAAGTGATAATCTTTGTATCATTAAATGATAGAACATGTAGAATACATTTTTATTTGTTCATATTGATATGTGTTCGGCATTTGTGTATGGATAAGGTTGGTATTCAAAACCTGATTTTTTTTATACATTTCTTGAACCTTGCTTTGCGTCATCCAGGACCCCACAGCGCCATCTTGCGGCAAGTCTGAGGCAGTGCTGGTAAAAATAGCAGATAAAGAAAGGCAGGTACAGCACCTCCCTTAAAAAATGATGTAATAAAATTCATTAATAAAAATTTTTTTTAATTTTTTAAAATTCAGGTTTCTGGTGTAGCATTTTAAAAAATAATTACTATAATCTATAAAAAATTTTATTTAGGGCAGTATAGCCTTGTCTTACTTAGATATGAACTAAACAAAAATAGCAGAAAGAGACCCAGGAGAAGCATTGCTGGTTAAACAACAGCAAATAATGTATACTTGTGTGTGTGTGTGTGTGTGTGTGTGTGTTTGTGTGAGTGTGGTATATCATATGCATAAAACTTTTCATCTGTTTTAGGAATGCACCTAAGTCCATGCTTATCCTTTTCCTATTAGAAATTTTTAACAATATCCACTGAAAACCTCTCCCTTTTCTTTGGAGTATCTAAGTTTGTATAGTGAGAGTCAGTAAAAATATATTCAGAATTTCAGAGTTCTCTTATGGCACAGTGGGTTCAGGATCTGGTGTGGTCACTGCAGTGGCATGGGTTCAATCCCTGGCCCGGGAACTTCCCTGTGGCACATCGTGGCCAAAAAAAAAAAAAAAAAAAAAAGGCATAATCTAAACATATGTGTGTGTGTTTGTGTATACATATACACACACACTCAGAATTTCATGCTTCTTGTCTGTCACTTTTCAGACTGCACGGCTTTATACTAGACAATCTTGCAGAGTTATCCCTGTGTCATGCCTTGGCCGATACCATGTCCCCAGCAATACTGGCACAACTCTGAAAAAGAAAAGGTCATAGCATGAAATCTAGTAGCACTGTAGAATGTTTGCTATTTTATGTTTATATGTTGAAATGGTAGCATTCTATCATTTTCTGCTGAATCACCAGTAGCAATAATATGTGGGTTACTTTTTAGAAAATAATTTATTTTACCTAATTTTGAAATAATAGATATACTGCTAATATTTTAGCGTATTTGCTTCTAGTCTTTTCTCCTTTCATCTCATTAATTCAGTTACTTTTAGTTAGTATCTTAAAAAAATATGATAGTACACACCGTTCTTTTGAGCACCTCCTCCCCCCAGTAATTCTTAGTCATTCTAGTTGGTAAATATTGGTCCTTTCCAACTCACAAATGCCTAGCATAGAATTGCCTAGTTGGAGTCTGAATCTCTTCTAGGCTGTAGAATTTGGTAGTGTAGTTCCCCAGAGTCACACTGTGTCAGTTGCCTATATTTGGCTAGGTTGAGTCATGTCACCAAATATAGTCTATGCCTTCTGCATGATGTATGTCAGGCTTCTGGCTCCAAATGCCACAGCTGGCCTCCAGAGACTACTGTGTTGCCTGTCATAGTGTCCCTTGAGGTTAGGACTGCTGATCAGGCAGTATTTCTTTGCATTTATAATACAATCAATACAAAGTTCCTTCAAGGACTGAATTTTATCCACTAAATACATTCACTTGCCTAAAATCCTAATGCCTTCCTTCTCCCTTAAGGAATTCAATTCTAAATGTGCTAAAACCTGGGCTATGTTTATAGGTAGATGAATCATCAAAAACCCAATCAAAGTTCCCGTTGTGGCTCAGTGGGTTAAGGACCCAGTGCTGACTCTCTGAGGATGAGTATTCAATCCCTGGCCTTGCTCATTAGGTTAAGGATCTGGCATTGCCACAAGCCGCAGCATAGGTCGCAGATGTGGTTCAGATCAGGTGTTGCTGGGGCTGTGCCATAGGCCTCAGCAGCAACTCCAGTTCAGCCCCTGACCTGAGAACTTCCATATGCCACAGGTGCAGCTGTAAAAAGAAAAAAAAGAAAGAAAAAAATGAAACAAACCACAAACACTGGATTATATTCTTTTATATCACTGATTGTTTTTAATTAAAAATTTTTAATTGCATAAAGAATTCTTAAAACCAGTTTTTAAGTGGTTCAGGGGAAAATAATTTCTTTTCAAAGGGACTATTTTGTCGTTTATTTTTCCACTAAAGGCAGTGTTGGTGGGATGATATGAGCCAAATAGAAGTCTTTCCTATTTAAAAAGGTAAAACAAAACAAAACTTTTTTTCAAAATCTGGAGAAGGAACACATGTATATCACTGATTTTTATTTTACTTCAGTTTATTGATTTGTGAAATGCTGGTGTTTTAAGTTCAGTAAATGAACTCATCAATTGCTAACCTGGTACCCAAACAGATAACTCCAGATACCTAGCTTAAACAAACAAACAAACAGAAACACCTCTAGTTCCTAAAGAGGGCTATTACTTAAAAGAGATAAGACAATTAGCCAGTAGCTGAAATGATTACCTAAGAAGGTTGACTGTTGCAACATAGAAATAAAATTTGGTGAGTGATCTGAAAGGGGGGTTTCCTTTTTGGTTTGAAAGGTGCCTTGGAAAGAGGTAAATCTGAAAAACAAAGATTGTAAAATATCTTCCCTCAGAAACAAAGAAAGGGAACCAGTGTCTCAGAGAGGGGGAGGGCATTGTCAGTAACCTAGCCATGAAATACAAAATGCAAAAAGGCTGGTGAAAATTGGTATCCATAGAGGAAAGAAGATACTAGAGCAAAAATGAAAGGGCTGCCAGGAGAATGTGAAAGGCTTGTAGAAGACTTTAAAGTCCCATGGCACTTGAATGGGAGCTTTAAGAGAATTTCCAGAAAGGAGGCGATATGTGTTATCTATAATAGAAGTCGTGAATGGATGAGTCTCGATATTTTAATTATAGAAAGAATTTATAGGATAGGGCCAGGAGGGTAGGGAAGCATTATGAAAGGTCTTTTTAAAAGGTGTTTGTTTGTTTTTTTTTTAAATGATACTGCTAATATTTTATTTTATTTTATTTTATTTTATTTTTTTTGGTCTTTTTGTCTTTTTTTTTGTTGTTGTTGTTGTTTTTGCTATTTCTTGGGCCACTCCCGCGGCATATGGAGGTTCCCAGGCTAGGGGTTGAATTGGAGCTGTAGCCACCGGCCTATGCCAGAGGCACAGCAACGCAGGATCCGAGCTGCGTCTGCAACCTACACCACAGCTCATGGCAACGCCGGATCGTTAACCCACTGAGCAAGGGCAGGGACCGAACCCGCAACCTCATGGTTCCTAGTCGGATTCGTTAACCACTGCGCCACGACGAGAACTCCTGCTAATATTTTAAATGAAGTAGAAAGCATTACTGATTGTTTAATAAAATATTACAGATATATTTGCTACTCAGAGGTCAGAAGTGATCCCAGCCTGACAGGACTCATAAGAACAGGTCAAAAAATAAAAACAAGTATCACTTTCAGAGTTAAACTATGAATTTTGCCAGTGATTCTTCAGCCCCTGTTGTCTTAACTGAAGGGTAGAATTACTGTATTTAGAATCTAAAGAGTAGAAAAAGTCTCAAAGGTTACCTTCCTTAGGAGTGCGGGTAGCATCTCTTTAGGAAGTGTGTGTTGAGGCAGTCTCTCAGAACTGAGTTAAGGGATTTTCGTGCCTTAACTTAAGTTGAAATATTCTTATCTGTCTTTTTAAAAGCTACCTCCAAAGGTGACTTTCTGATCAGGTGGAACTCGATTTGTTAAACTGTGCCAGCTATTTTGGGAATTTGTCTTTTGGAGTTTCATTGCTAATTATCTTTCCTTGGTATTAAATAAGAGGCATTATATAGTTCATATCGAACAGCCATGGTTTCCGTGGGAATGTTAGTGTTAAAAAAAATTAGACTATCTTAGAAATAATAAAACATTTTCATAACTTCAGTTAACACTGTTAAATATTTTTTTCTCTGTGTTGATGTGTGTCATCTTTGAAAAAATGTTTTGTGATTAATAAGAATGTATGAGCGATGGCTGTTAGTTTGTGGACTAGAGGGTTTTACAGCTATAAAATTAATGCAAATGTTCCATTACAGAGAGTCAGCTGCTACTTAAGTGATTCAGAAACAGTACTCCCTCTCTCCCTCCCAGGTTTTTAACAGTTAAAGTCATGCTCTTGTTCCAGCATCTCAAGTCTGTGCTTCTATACTTGTGACAGGTCATGTGATCTGAGCTTGTAGTTAAAGCAGTTCAGCTGGAATTCACTGGATTTGGATACTTGGCTGTGTACATTAGCATTAAATAACTAAGCCAATTTTTAGGAAGAAACCGAAATATCAAATTAATTTTTACCCCCACCTTGCCTACCTTCATCCCTATCTCTCCTCCCTAAATAGTAACAAGCTGAATTTTAAGTGGAGCATTTAACAATGTAATTTTAAAAATCCTTGTTGGTTTTAAGTTGTAGAAAAATTAAGTTCAGATTTTGTTTCACATTATACTCTAAGGTTTGCATGTGGATTAATTAAAGCTGTTCACAACAGAGAACAGTTTTTTTCATGGCACAAGTTGATTTCTGTGGAGAAAAGTAGTCTTTTGAGAGATCGAAGGATAGTTGTGGCCGAAAGTTCCTTTCTGATGAATTATAAATGTGTGGCCGGTAGATTGATAGGACCAAATATTAGCTCTGGTTCCCATAGTGTCCACTGGAACTAGGTAGATTCTTCCTGGCACCTTGAAAGGCTTGCCCCAGCCTCCAGACATAGGAGAATCTCTGCCTTTTCACTGGAGATTCTGTTATGGTTTGGGGGATCAGAGTTTAGACTGCCATTTCCTAATAGAACGTTTGTAATTCTGAGTCAGTTTTAAATTCTCACACTACTGCTGATTTATAGAGTGCTGGACTGTGGTGGATAATCAACAGTCCAGTTCCCCTATCCATTCCTTCTATGAACAAGATTTGTTGAGGATTCCTCCCCATTCTTATGAAGGGCATGAGGAATATGGAGGCATAAAAATGTTGTCAAAATGATTTTTACAACTTAGAGCATAGAACGAGCTACATGGTATGTGGTCTTAGATGCCTTAACTTACATGTAGAAACTCTTCCCAAACAGAAATGCATCTCCTCCCTTTATAGCTGCCAATTTGGAAGATGTCACATCCTCCAAAAATTTTAGGTTTTCACAAACCCTTTTCTCATGAGTATCTTGGGCGCCCATTACATTATATTTTGAAACACTTCAAAATTTGGAAGAAATTAACCAAATTAATTGAATGCTACTGTTCCCTGGACATTGTACTACAAACTTTGATATTTTCTTCATGTGTAAGTACAATGAAATGTGTTTCTTTACCTCCTACTTAATCCCTAAAATGTGAAATTAAACCCATTACCTTGTCTGTACGTACAGACATAAGACTATCACGTTTATTTCAAATCATAAAAAATATTACTGCTATTTATATACTTTTAAAAAGCAATGAAAAACTACACAGGAAAGAAAAAGTGCACGTTTATGAGGAAAAAACATGCAGATTGCTATTATGAGTTGTTGTTAGAACATAATGGTATAAAGAAAATTACTTTGGAGTGGGGATTTGGAAATTAGAATAACAGAATACTTAACTATAAGGGATATTTTATTTTCCCACTTTCAACCCTTTCCTTTTTGAATGTTTGTGAAGGTGCTATTTGATATGTCCTCTGACTCATTGTGATCATTATTATTAGCACAGCAAAGTTTTATTCCCATAATACAGCTTTTTAAATACCTATTAAGTGATTAAGTCAGCTTTGTTGTTGAATACGTTTAAACCATCTATGAAAAAAGTAAATTTAGTAACGGCCTTCTTTTACCCTCAGGTCGTCTAAACTATTCATATCCAGGATCCGATAGCTCTCTGCTTATTAATGGTAAGTGGTAATTGATTCACAGAACTGAAACAAGGTAGTACTAGGTAGAATACAGTAGTTATGCTTCAAGAAGTGGGGAGATGACATTAGTTTGCTCTGTAATGATAGCTGCAATTTGCTATTAATCTATCAGCTATTTTATGAATAATTATTATTCCTCCAAGTTACGGCAGGAACTTTTTTTAAACTTTGAGAGCCAACTGACTTGCTGTCTTGAAATTGGTGAGAATGAGAATAACTCCATAATGACACATAAAGAATGGCTTAATCTAACATTAGCCTCTGTAGAGTGACCTTTGAAATGTCAACATGAAAACCATTTCCATGTAGTTGGAAAAATGTTACAGGAGAAAGGGAAGGTAATCAGAGATCTAAAATCAGAACAAAGCAGCCTAAGACCACTGGGCTTGATATTGCAAAGGACAAGGTCATTCACTGTTTGCTGTCTAATGAGAATAAGAAAAATGAAGTTTTATTAACCTTTAGAGTACCTTCAGTGAATTCTCCTTGCTTTTTCTAAATATTACCACTGTGCTGCTGAGTTCTTTTATTGTTGGTATTCTAAAGCAGACTAAATTTCACAGGGAAGGAGGGACCGTCTACTCATAGAAGGAATTAAAGAATTTTAAAAGTGTCTTTTTTTGTGGTACTATAGTTTGAAATAATTGGGTAGAATGAAGAAATCTTATTTACTTCTTTTCTTTTACTGCTAAGTATGGATTTCAAATGCATGTCCATAATGGCTTCTATTTGCCAAAACTCATTCTTAAGTCCCACCACTTCTAAGTATTCTTGACTAAATAACTGTATTCTCCTCTTTCCCAAAACAAAACAAGACCAAAAATCCTACTTCCTGTCTATGATATATTATGAATGGGAAATTAAAAATTACTTTTATGACTGGTTTTCTCTTTGGTTAGTGTTTAAAATCAGTGTTCTGTAGGATTGTTGAGCCAGTGAGAGTGTTGGGTGCATTAAATTCTCTAGAGACTGTACAGTTTGTAAAAAAAACCTCATTTGTTCATCAGTCTTTGGTCTTTTCATGATATAGCTGCCAGAAATAATGCCAAAATATAACATTGCAGCATAAATGTGTGTAGGCCGAAAACCAAACACAGTGGTGACAGTGGCATCAGGATAAGGGGGTGTTTAATGTAAGGGTTGCCATTGTGGCATTATTTTATCTTTTCCTGTGGAACAAGTTCCAGAGTCAGGTGCTGGAGATTGCAGTGAACCAAGCTTTGAGATACTATTGTGTGATCTTAGGCAAAGTGAGCAACTCTTCTTTGTCCCAGTTTCTTCATGAAGTCACTAAATTAGATCAGTTGCCCCTGGGGTTCATCTTTGTTGAGATGAGAAAAAGAAACTCTCTAGTGAGTTTTCCTTAAAGCCAAACTCAATTTTTTTTTTAAGAGTCTATTATTACGAGATTGTCTTTCCGTTTAATCCCCCCTGTTAATGTCCTTTTTTTTAAGAATAGATGATTTTTTAATGACACTTATTTAGCAAAGAAAAAATGAAGGTAACTTTCTCCCCTAAATATTTGTGTTTTGAAGTTTTACTGGTCCATAGACTCTAGAAGGAGACTAGATGGTTTTTACTGCTGTACCCATGGAAATGTTATTATAAAAGTATTCTGACTGAGGTCAACACTGTCTCAAACTGAAAGATAGGAAGATAAAGAACAAAGAGATGTCAAAAAGGGGAAACTTGCTAGCTCCTCAAGCAAGACCCAGAGTAGGGGGTTATGGCTGCCATGGTCTTAAATCTAGTATTCAGCTTTGCAGGATCTCAAAACTTGATTTTCGTCAGATTTGATCAAGTGTTAGTTCTTAATAACCAGCCAACTAGGACCAGATGCCAATTTATTCATTTATGATGAATAGTACAACTTCTAGGTAGACGAGATGCTGCAGTTTCCTGATAGAGCTATTCTCTCTCTGATTGCAAAGTCCAAATTATAGAAAATCGCTTAAAAATCTTGAAATGAAAGCACGGTGTAGGTAGAGGGATGTTAAGACAATTCTTTAGTCACCTTAATTTAGGCTTAGACGTTGCCTATTTTCTTCAAATTTATGAAACATCTTCTATGGTGGATTGCTTCTGTAGATAAACTGATCTCATTCATATATTGATTCTTAGTAGCTTTGTTCTCACTGTAGCTCAGGGCCCCATATTGCAAATCTAGTCTAATTCATTAATTGTGTTTAATGAAGATAAACTCAAAAATCACAATTACCCATCTCATAGGATTGTGGTGAAGATCAAATGCATGTAAAATCATTTAGCATAGCCCCTGTCATATAGTCAAGTTAAAATAATTAGAATGTCATTTGTGGAGGATTAGGAATATATGTGCTAAAGATTTATGTGGAAAAAACACAAAACAAGGGATTATGATGAATTGCAAAAATTGCGATTGAACATTCTTTCATGTCTCTTATTAAGATAGAAAACAGGAAACTTTATTTACTTTTAAATGAAGTCCCTTTGCATCTTACATCCATTCATCCTTTTCTTAAAACTGAAAGTAAAAGCCTAATATATTGTGTTGCTTTATATTCATTATTCAATTTTAAAACTTTAAGGGCTTTAAAACCCTTAAAGGAGCTTTCCAGGAGCTTTCTTTCCTGTTCATTATCAATAGTCTATTCAAGCTTGTAAAAACCTTCAGAAAGGTGATTAATTAGCTACCCTATTTTGCTTCAACTATAATTTTCAGAGCTTTTTCTTCCAAGCCTCTGTTGAATTGAAAACCATTTTGTTTTGTTTGAATAAAAATATAAAAGAGCCGTTTCCTCTCTTTCTCGCGTGCACATTTGAATTTGATATGATTTTTATTGTATAACCTGTTTTGAAATTTTCAAGCAATTTCAGAGCTTTCTGGAAAGAAGTGGGAATTTAAAATCCTAAATAAACAAAAAGAAGAAAGATTCAAAGTAGTTTCTCTAGCTTCAACAGTCTATAATATTGGAATTTGTATTTTATAAATATAAAAAGGGCTTATTTATCCAATGGATCAGACTGCTTTCTTTCTTCCCCTTGTGTGTGCTCAGTCGTCAGTTTTCATACTATGCAGTTATATTCATGTTCCACTCATGACTTTTAAAAGGCCTTGCCAGTATAATTCAATAAGTAACAATTGCTTATTCTAGGAAATTGTTGCTTTGTTATTAGTTGTAGAGATGTTTTGAGGGGCATTCTTGGGGAAAATCCTTGGATTTTAAAGGTTTTAAAAAAACAAACTTTCGGGAGTTCCCGTCGTGGCGCAGTGGTTAACGAATCCGACTAGGAACCATGAGGTTGCGGGTTCGGTCCCTGCCCTTGCTCAGTGGGTTAACGATCCGGCGTACGCAGCTCGGATCCCGTGTTGCTGTGGCTCTGGCGTAGGCTGGTGGCTACAGCTCCGATTCGACCCCTAGCCTGGGAACCTCCATATGCCGCGGGAGCGGCCCAAGAAATAGCAACAACAACAACAAAAAGACAAAAAAACAAACAAACAAAAAAAAAAAAACTTTCTAGCTACCTTAGGATACTGTATTAGCTTGCTAGGACTGCCATAACAAGTACCATCGACTGTGGCTTAAACAGAAATTTATTTCCAGTCTTGGAGGCTGAAATTCTGAGATCAAGGGTGTCAGCAGGGTCGATTCCTTCTGAGGCCTCTCTCCTTGGCTTATAGATAGCTGTCTTTTCCCCTCTGTGCATGTCTGTGTTCTAATCTCTTATAAGGACACAGTCATATTGGATCCAGGCCAACTCCAGTGACCTCGTTTAACTGTAATCACCTCTTTAAAGACCTTATTTCAAATAGTCACATTCTGAGGTTCTAGGGGTCAGGACTTCAGCTTATGAATTTTGCGGAAGGAACACTATTCGTCCCATAACAGTTACCTTTTCCTAGTTAATTTTATGTAGTAGGACTATAGTTAGAATATCTAGTTTATGCTTATGAAAAGCAAGCCTGCAACGCACTCCGTTTCTCAGCTAAGTCAGAAAGGAATGCTGAACATAGGCCAGGCTTTACCTCATATTCCTCTGGTGTGTCTTGGTTTAGCTCTGAAACAAACATCAGATTAAATGATTAACTTTCCTTTTACCTGACTTGAAGCTTTGTTTTGCCCCAAAAAACTAACATTCAGCCACCACCTCTGTATAAAAAGTGCTTGTGCACGGTATTTTGTGCATGGTATTTTTTTCCCCAACCTCTCATTTCACTGCTTTAGCCCTTAGGATTAGCTGCTTCAAAAATAAACCTTGTGACAGGGAATGTTACATAACCGTAAAATATATTATGTTTTAACAGATGCATGTATGTATGTCCTATCCTGTACGGATGTCTTTCACTTAGAGGCATCAGCTAAAATATTTGCTGTCCCAGAAGAGGAGATTAGTAAGAGATCTTTTAAAGGGTAGCAGGGAGCAACATCTCTTAATTATAGTTCTTTGTAAAGAAAGAGAGAAGATTGTTTGCTTAAGGCGGGGTGGGGACAGATATCTATGAAAAGGAGGGTATAATTTACCCAAGAGAAATGTAGATTATAGTTTCTTACTGAAAATGTATGTAATATGGTTCTAGTTACTACAGTAAGGAACGAGTTGAAAGATCCCTTCATGAAAAAGATAATATGCAGACATACTGTAAGTGGTAAAGTGCTCTACAGTCATTAGCTTTGGAATAGTAATGAAAAGCTGAAAGTAACTGTTGAAGACCAACCTAAGAATATACATATGAGTTCACTCTTGAGGAAGGGAGAAAATTATTATTTACTGAGCCTATGGCTGTCTAACCATCATACATACATGTAGTATCTTTTGTTTTGTTTTGTTTTGTTTGCTTTTTCGGGAAGGGGAGTTGGGCGCACCTAAGGCATATGGGGGTTCCCAGGCCAGGGGCTGAATTGAAGCTGTAGCCTCTGGCCTACGCCACGGCCACAGCAATGCCAGATCCGAGCCCCCTCGTCTTTGACCTATAACCACAGCTCATGGCAACGCTGGATCAAACCCTCTGAGAGGGGTCAGGGATCAAACCTGCGTCCTCATGGTTACTAGTCAGATTCGTTTTCCACTGAGCCACGACCAGAACTCCATACATGTAGTATCTTTTGTTATTCTCTCTTCATTTCTCTATTTTTATAAATAAGAAATGGGGGCTAGAGATATACAGAAATTAGAGTTAAATTCATTTTCTACCCTTCTGTAAGGTAGCTCTCATATATTTGTTATATCTTACCAACATTCTTTATATCTTACCAACAAGCTAGTATAAACACAATGTGACATGAAGAATTCTGCTAAGCATACATCTAAAATAATTCCGTGACAATGACCCCATTAATAAATTAGGAGGTGATTTATAAAATCATTTAAAATGATTCTTTGCATCTTCGTTGAATTGTATATCTTGGTCTTTGTGATGATTGTCTGCTGTTTGGTTATACCACCTTTATTCTTTTGCTGACAGTTTAATTCCTTTTAGCTTCCAGCCTTTGATTCATGTCTTTTTAACTGACTTACTAACTTACTAATTTGACTGTGTATTTTGGGGAGTCCTACTGGAAAAATCAGTTATTAGATAACATCTTTTAGTTTGAACCCTCACCCCTCTCCCCTTTTTCAAGTAGTGTTGCTATCTGCCTTTTCCACATGGAGGCAATGAGATGGAGAGCCTGAGGTAGCATGAGCAGGATCAGTCTTTCATTGCCCACTAAAAGCTAGGCACAATTTATTCCTCGTGGCCTAAATCCTGTTCTTTACAGAATTGATTAAAGGCCCTCATGTAGGAAAGGTTGCTTTTCTTTCATGTATCATTTGTTTATTTTTAATATATAAATACCAAGAAGAAAAGGGTCCGTGAACAAATAAAGGAATATTGTGCACACAATAGTAATAAATATAAATAGTACCAAAAAAATAAATAAAACAAGCAGTGGGATCATTCTTTTTTCCCCAATCCCAGTTCCTGCCCCCAAAGATTCTTATTTTGTTTCTAGAACAAATATTCATGTATATTCCCACATAGTTATTTGTATTTTCTTTATTTTTTAATTCACTCAATAAGAACCATACAGTACACAGTTAGGTACCTCATGCAAACTACATTTTAGAGAGCTTTAGTAACAGCACATGAATATGTGCCATATTTTTTAAAGGCTGTGATTTTTCTTAGAAATATATCATGATTATGGATACTTTGTTTCTTTTGTGACTAACAAATGTTACAACAAATGAGAAAAGGATACTTTTAAGAGATATGTAATAGTTTCATTTTAATAATGAAATGTATATATTACATATATATAAATATAATATATATTGAAAAAGATCTATCTTTCTGTACCTTCTTCGCAAGTCTAGCACCCCAAACATGGGATGTTTTACCAGCAGGAACTGGATCAGAATATAGGGCATTTGTAAGCAATCTGGTAAAGACATTTTGGAAATAAAGTATTTATCAATCCATCAGTAACATGCCTCCAGAAGTTAGAAAAATTTATAGCCATACTGTTTCTAGCCCATTAAGAACATTCTTGAATCATTTTAGTAGTGAACATTAAATATTGAACACTTTATAAATTAAAACTAAATAATGAATATAAAAGATAAACATATAAATAGTATTCATTTCAACTCTGATGGCAACTAGAAGATTTTTATTTGGTAGTAACATGCATTTTTTTAAGAACTTTTAACAGTGTATACTCTTTGGTAATTAAAGGAAAATTCTGAGTAGAGTTTATTTTGGCTGACTTAGCCAGAAGTTTTCCAAAACGTAGATTTCTTTAAACATATCTTAAATGATTTTTTTTTTACTTGCCACTTCCTCAGGTGTTTGAAAAATATCAAATAGTATGCAGTGCTTGATAATCATGAGATTGGAAACCTGTCTGACATTTTACTCAGGAAAGTGGTGAAGGTCTGTGTTATAAGTATTTTGGCATAATATGTTTATACCAAGTGTAATTGGAAATAGATGAGAGAAAGGTGCTTAGTACCTCTTTCATACATAGATGAAGTGGCACTACTTAACATTCTGTTAATAGCCGAGTTCTGGTTACATAAGTGTGTTCACATTATGGAAAATTCATTGAACTGTACACTTATGATTTCTGTACTTTCCTGTGTGTATGTTATACGTCAAAATCTACGTAAGGAGTTCCCATTGTGGCGCAGTGGAAATGAATCCAACTAGGAAACGTAAGGTTTCGGGTTCAATCCCTGGCCTCGTCCAGTGGGTTAAGGATCTGGCGTTGCCGTGAGCTGTGGTGTAGGTGGTGTGTTGGCATTGCTGTGGCTCTGGCGAAGGCCAGCAGCTGTAGCTCCAATTAGACCCCTGGCCTGGGAACCTCCACATGCCATGAGTACGGCCCTAAAAGACAAAAAAACAAAAACAAACAAACAAAAAACACTACATAAAATAGTGTATAGCATTAATAGCATTATAATAAGTGGAAATCAAAAATTTAAACATTCTCATTTTCTGTGCTCCAGAATGTCATTGTTATTTTGGGGTACTGATTTATATAATTTTCCTATTTGATTTGGCAGTTTTTGTAGTTATAAGCATTATACTCATAACATATTTTCCATAAATATGGGACACTATTTCTAAATAGTTTTTAGAATTTCATCTCAGAATTTAATCATGAATTCTTTTATATCAACCAACTTAATTTTGTGGTGCAGAATTGAAGTTTGAAAGTACATATTTGGAGACTTTGAGAGCACTGGATTTTTGCTTTTGATCCGTAGCCTTTGCTGTTCTTGAAACTGTAGATATTTTTGAAATAGTAGAAGCTATGAGAGTTTTAATTTGTAGCTCTTGAAAGCCTACTCTTTTCAAATATCTCTTTTCTCAGAAATCCAAGTAGCAGCCATCTACTTTTTAAGATTGACAGAACCAAGATTTTCAAATCATTCATTTCCCCAAACTCGCTTATCTTTAAAGCAGTTGTGTGAATAGAATGTTCTTAAACAAGCCTCTACTTTTGTGATATCTCTGTCTTTCTAACCTCTGTCAGGTTCACTAAGTGAGAAAATACCTCTACCACACCCCAAATTTAAGAACCATTAAAGTGAAAACCTAAATGCTGAGGGAGATTTTATGTGGTTTTAATCCCTTTGCCCAAGTACTTTGGTGAAATTCAATGTCTAGTAATGATAGAAATCTATTTTGATATGAGACAATTTCATTTTGGAAAATATGCACATAGTACTTGTAGTTATACTTACAACTCAGTTATAACTGAGTTATACGTACTTAGCATTTATCTAGAGGGCTAAGAATTAAAACCCTGGCCATGGACTTGGAGAAAAGACTTGTGGCTGCCTGATGGAAGGCGGGGGGAGTGGGAGGGATCGGGAGCTTGGGCGTATCAGACACAACTTAGAATAGATTTACAAGGAGATCCTGCTGAGTAGCATTGAGAACTTTGTCTAGATATTCATGTTGCAACAGAACAAAGGGTGAGGAAAAAAATGTAATTGTAATGTATACATGTAAGGATAACTTGATCCCCTTTCTGTACAGTGGGGAAATGAAATAAATAAATAAATAAATAAATAAATAAATAAATAAATAAATAAAACAAACAAACAAACAAACAAACAAACCCTGGCCAGTTTACATAATGATGTCTTAAAAGGTGCTGTAATTTCTAACCTGAAAACCTATCCCAGCTTCCTGTTTAAACTTCATCTCCAGCCAAGATCTCACTTGTTCCATATGCTTTGATTCTGGACACCTCTCCCTGAGCATTACAGCACCTCTATTTGCGGCATTGCCACGTCTGCAACGCCCTTTCTCTGTTTTTCCTTCAAGGTCCATCTGAAAGCCACACCTCTCTGACTATTTAATCTTCCTCCGCTGCTCCCATTGCACCTAACAGTTAACATGTCTAGTGCTGTAAGAGTTATTTACATTATCATTATTTGCTTAGGTGGCCTTTTGGCCTTTAAGTACCATGCAGTCAAGGCCATGTGCTGTTTATCTATAGTACCTAGCAAGACCAGGCATTCAGGAAATGTTTTTGGAATAGAATTAGGGTATTTGGACAAATTGCACTTGTAAGTTCCAGTTTGTTTGAAGGAGGAAATTTTCTCAAAAGTTTCCTGACTTGAAGTTTATACTGCCATCTTCTGAGTATTCAAGTATATACCTATAATAATTACCTAAGATTATATAATGTTATATTATGTTATATCATATTATTATATTATTTTTCTTCTTTTCTTGGTTGCAACTTACTTGGTGATAATATGCTAAACTTTTTACTTTTCAACATTTGGAACATGGTGGAGGATTTGATTAGGGACAAGAAACCGACTAAAAGGAAGTTTATAAATTGCCTAAAGTTTTCATTTGTTATGATTTTCTTTATTAGGGAATAATTGAGAAGTAGTATAACATTGCTGTTTTATTCTGTAGTGAAAAAGTAAATATTAAAATATCTACTGAATGGCTGGTTAGCAGGAAATTCTGGAAAAAATTAAGATCAATATGGTAGGCATTGGTTTAGATAAGGTTATAGACTCCCTTAGTTTCATTATAGTTTTGACCCTGAGTGACAGTTACAGCAGAAAGCATCCCTTAAAACATGTAAGGTTCAACACACTTTTACAGTGTCATTGAAGAACTTAAAAAAAAAAAAAAAAAAAAAAGAATGCATTAATTTGACCTCTCACCATGCAGATTCTTTATTTTTTGATATATTTACCAGGAAATGAGGAATAAAGCCTTTTTTTTTTTTTTTTTTTCAGTTTCTAAAGCTGGTAGGTGAAATCGCAGTTGATTCTTTTGACAATGTTTGAAAGGTTTTTTTTTTTTTTTCTCATTTGACATGCAGCAAGGACATATGGGCGAAGGAGAGGTAACATTATTGTTTCTAACTTTTGAATGTGTCAGTTATATTTGGAGAGGACCCAAGTTTGTGCAGTTTCTAACTCTTGTGGGAAAACTGGGAGGGGGACTGAAACATAGCTTTGATCAACACATTCTCTGGTATTATAGTTAATATTATAGACATTCTAATTTGAAGGAGTCACAATGGTAGGATTTGGATTTGAACTGAAATAATTTTAATCTCAACTTTATATCTGAAGATTTCTTTCCCTTTTTTCCTTTCTGAAAAGAATTTCTTAGAACAAAATTGAGAATCTTTAAAAGAGAAAATATAGTATGACTAGTCTCAATACCTGATTATGTTGGAGGTTCAATTATACTTGAATACCTTATGTCTACTTTTTAAATTTATTTATTTATTTGTTCGTAAGTCTGCATAATATTACATTTGGTTTAAAATGTGATTAACTATATAAACAAGCAATCCTAAAAATTTCAAACATTGGCAGGGGGAAGAGGGAGGAAACTCTAGACATTTTAGAGAATTTCGAACAATCATTTCCTTGAGGTGTCTGAATAAACTTTATTTTTGCCTCCTGTACTAGTTTTGTCTTTACAACAAAGTAAGTTTGTTAAGTAACTTAACTTTAAAATGTAAGTAACTTAAAATCCAGAAATAACCTCCAATTTTATAGTCATTTTTTAATCTTCATTATATAACTCACTTGAGCTGTGCTTTTATAGGGTAAATTCATAGCAAATATAGTATGTGTTTAATAATGAAAGTTGAAAGGAATACAAGTGTGATGACAAAAGGACATGGGAATGTTTCAGTGAAGGAAGAGCATCTTAAGGTACATTTCTGTGAGATCCATTAACAAATTCCTTATGTAGTACCTGGAAGTGAATTGGCAGCCTGAAAAGTGACAAAACAGTGCTTGAGAGATTCTACAGTTATTTGTAGCTCTCTGTTGATGGTTTATAAGTTTGAATTTTGCTGGCAGGTAAATGTGAGAAGAGTATTAACCACATTAGCACTGCTTGTCTTTTTGCTGATAGGACTGTCTAACAGCAATAATAATGATTTGTTTTCAGAATTAGATACCACCTATTCCAGCTAGTAATTACTTAGCTAAAAGAAAATGTATCTTTAGCATGCCTAAAAATCTTAAATTCTGTTAAGACTAGCCAATGAAGTTGGATAACAGCATTAAATGGGTTTTGATGATATCCCATTAGTTAAGGTAAACTAAAATGAGTGCTCACTTTAAAAATCAACTTGTTCCATTTAGGGACATTCTTAGAGGAAATTGGGCAGGCTGTATTACATGATGTTTTAAATAAACTTAAGTGATCTAGCGTCTGATGGTCCAGTTTAATACTTCGTGTGCATGTCTAGGTTGCCAGTGGCCATGGGGCCCTGCCAAGGCGGTGCAGTCTGCTGCCAACTGCTTTCAAAAGAATGCTCCCTCCTACTGTACTTCCATTTCACCTCGCTGAATTTTCTGAATCCCAGTGGGGTGGCTGAGCAGCACTTGGTTTAACTGTGTACTTTCTCCCTGACTCAATTGGGACTTTAAGGGGATAGAAATTCTGGAGCATATCTAAGTGATTTATTGTTCAATAAGAAAAGTAAAAGCAGCAGGTTTATTGGATCTGCCATTTTCTTTGTTTCTTGTGTAAGATAATCAAAGGCAAGGAACATTTTCTGTTAGCTTTTTTTTTTTTTTTTTCCTGCTTTCTGTTCCAGGTCAGTCTTCACTGTTTCCAATGGAAGATGGATTCTTGGATGATGGCCGTGGGGATCAGCCTCTTCATAGTGGCCTGGGTTCACCCCACTGCTTCACTCACCAGAATGGAGAAAGAGTGGAACGATATTCTCGCAAGGTGTTCGTGGGCGGATTACCTCCTGACATCGATGAAGGTATATTTAGAAAGACCTGTATATAGCACGGTGCCCAGACTGACACATAGTAGGTAGCACCTAAGTAATGGTTACTGTTAGCAGAATAGCAGTCCTTTCTGGCTCCAGGTCTTCAGCTTTGATTGCATTGTTCTCTTGTCCTATTTTTCATAACACAGCATGTAAGATTAGCTCACAGAAGGAAAGGGAGCAGGACTTTGGGAACCAGCTGAAGGAAGTGATTGGACTAGATGAAAAAGAATAAACGTCCTTGGGGAAAGTTCTCAAGGATTCTGTCGTGGGCAAACACAGAGCCTAACTGCATTTTTGTCCATGTGTCCTGCCTTGGCCAAATTCAAGTATGCATTTTCCTATTTCCTAGCTTTTATGAGTGCTCTGTAAATGTATAGTTAATTGTTTAAAGATTAAAACCTTAGATTAAACATGAACTTTTGAAAAATATAGCCTAGAGTTGTAGGGAATCTTGAAAGTTATATCATTTTGTGAGTATTTTTGCACTTGTCAAGTATTTACATGCTTTCTGAATGCCATGCACTATTCTTAGGCTTGATCACAGCAGTAAACAAGATTGAAAGCCCCTGCTTGTGTAGAGTTTACATTCTGGTGGGAGAAGGAAGATAAAAATACATGTAAACATGCAAGAAAATATTAGAGAATAAGTACTGAAAAGAAAACATGTCAGCGTGATATAGCAGAATCTCAGAAGGGAGACTTCTGAGATTAGGTGGTTAAGGAAATCCTTTTTGAGGACATGGTATTTGCCTTTTGAGTTGAGACCTGAATAAGGAGCCAGTCATGCAAAAAGATGTGAGTTCTAGTTGTCCAGAAGCATTTTATTCATCTGTGGTTCTAAGTGACCCTGATAAAAATCAAAGTAAGCAGATCATATAGCAACCATATATCCCTTGTTTCTTTCTTTCTTTTTTTTTTTTTTCTAATCTCTTTTGTCTTGGTTTTCTGAATGGAAATGGAAAGAAATGCTGTGGAGGATAGAAGAGTTTTCTATTAAAATCAATAAGGTCTAATAATAAGGTTTGATAACTTCCCACTTAGATTGAGATTACACATACTGAGACACTATATTTTCCTTCAGCTGATCAATCTTTTGGAAAGTTGAGACAAAAATGGTTTCAAATAGCCAAAGATCGAAATAAACATGGGTTTTAGGGGTTTTGTTTTTTTGTATTTGTCCATGATAAAATATCCTGGAGAAAGCTGTGTTGAAATTTCAGGCCAGATTGACTCAATCTCCATCCTGTCTTCAGAAGGCATAGCTTCTGTTCAAAGTATTCATCCTGGGCTGAACATCTGGTCACAATGTCGTCCACTCTAGTAAGCTCTTGGAGGTGGCTGTCTCTTTTCTCTAGCTGGAATCCTCACTTTCCTTAGTATTATGAATTCTAGGTTTTATGACCCTTTGGAGGTCAGATCTTTAACACTCCTGAACCCCAGATGGACTTTGACGAGTAAATTGTATGCTTATATACAAAAAGGGAAGAATGAATTTTATCTGACTTTGCTTGAGATAAATTCCTTCCCTGGCCTGGATAGTCTCTTATCTTTTCAGAAAATTACTGGGCAATCTTAAATGTATTATCCTAAAATTCTTAGAGGCACAGGTAAATTTGACCAATTTGGCAAAGGAGGTGGCTTAAACTGAGCAAAATGAATGGAAATAGTGTTTAGTCATCTCTCTTTATCCTTAAGACCAAGCATGTTAATAAGTCAGCAGCAATTTAGGTGGGCAGACCTTTCTACTAAACTGTGAAATATGTATTCCTGAAGGATTTTGTTCTGCAGAATCGTGCACTAAGAATTACAGAGTCTATGGGGAAAGTGGGGTTAGAGGCAGATCACTTAGAGCCTAATGAATTTTGTACCAGAAGCACTAACAAAAAAGAGTGTTAGTACCTTGGAAATAACTTGGACAGTTCAGGCAAGTAGCTCAGCATGTTAGAGGCTGCCTCAAGTAATATTGAAAATGCACAAAACCAAGAGTGGAAATTCTGGCTGGCTACCGTGGAGGCAACCCAGATGGAAGTGGCCCTTTGAGCAGCTGAGAAGTGCAAACACTCAGGAGATAAGAGCCCAGCAAGGCGGGAACACACCTCTCTGACAGGAGAAGCTCGGTTGCTGTGCTCATTTTTAATTTTCTTGTAATAGAACTGAGGGGGCTCCTGCCTACAAGTCATACAAGGTGGGGGCTTTTTCCTTTCCTGCTGAAGGTCGTGATTCTCCCACTATACTAGTTCACCTCACCTAGAAAAAAATCATTTGTGGAGTTCCCGTCATGGCTCAGCGGTTAGCAAACCCAGTTGGCATCCATGAGGTTTCGGGTTCAATCCCTGGCCTCACTCAGCGGGTTAAGGATTCAGCATTGTCGTGAGCTGTGGTGTAGGTTGCAGACAAGGCTCGGATCCAGTGTTGCTGTGGCTCTGGTGTAGGCCGGCGGCGGCTACAGTTCCGATTGGACCTCTAGCCTGAGAACCTCCATATGCCGCGGCTGTGGCCCTAAAAGAAAACACCAAAAAAAAAAATCATTTGTGCACCAATATAATGTTCAAGTTACACTGACATCATTTCCCTGTTTGCTAATCTCACACCAGCTACATGTATCATAGAAACAGGTATCATAGCAGAACAGACTGCTGTTTTACAATCTGGAGGATATGAGAACGGTTCTACCAAACTAGAAATTGAACATATTTCTCATCTCTCTTTGCTGTTCCTCTGTCCTGTCCTATTCCCAAGTCTTATGTACACATGCTTACCTACTCTTTCCAGAACTTCCCTGGAAATTTATTTTCCTATTGTCTACTCATTGGCTGTCCCAATATGTAATACAGCATAACTAGTATCATTTCTATTAATAGTAAAATATGATCGGGTCATCCCTATCTCACATGCCCTTTCTTTTCCTTCCTCAAAAGGCTCAGAGATATTGGTGTCTGAGGAAGTGGGTTGGTATGGGGGAAGAGGGT
The DNA here is from genome assembly GCF_054392235.1 of Sus scrofa. Lineage (NCBI taxonomy): Eukaryota > Metazoa > Chordata > Mammalia > Artiodactyla > Suidae > Sus > Sus scrofa. Next base: position 58,801 of record NW_028146964.1, read on the forward strand.
GCCAAGGGAGGGTGTATGGAAAGGACCTGCGCAAAGGCCTCGGCAGCATTTACATGGTGTCCAATAAAACAAGGCAGCAAAGGCTCGGGTGCAGAGGTGGAAGGTAGAGGAGACTGCCAGGGCAGCTAGCTGAAAGATGGGTTACCCTGAGCAAGAAAGCAGTCCTATTGAGGATAATGGGAGCTCGGTTTCTCACAGTGAGATTGGAATTGACAAGCATGGGAAGGGGGAAGGCTAGAACAAAACATGAGATGTTGCATGGACTTGCAGGTATCAATATGAACTCATTTTTATAAAGATACACACAGATATACATGTGTGTATACTTAAACACAGAAATATATATGTATATATATATAATAAATGTGTGTCTGTGTATATTCATGTTTCCTAGCTTTGTCCTCAGAGAAAACTTAGAAATAATAAATACCCACTAGCAATGAGTATAGGAAATACTCAAATCTTAGTTTCTAAATATCTTTTGTCACTGAACAGATCCGGGACTTCTTAGGGCAGGGAAGGACTAATTCTAGGGCTAAGGCAGAGAAAGAACAAGATGGAAGCCTGGAGTATCTCCTTGGGTCAGAAAATATGGAAGCACTTGAAGAATGATAGGAGGATAGGAACCCCTGCTAGGCAAGTCGGGGACAATGTAGGGGACAAATTGAGAGAATCAGATTACAACCCATTGAATAAAATATGTCCTTACTGATACAAATAAACTCATGACTAAATAAGTGAAAAAGGGAAAACTCTTCTTTACTGTATAATACTAACTAGTAAATGTAGAAGGATTGATAGAACTAGATAATCAGCATTTGGCAGTTATCATTGTGGTAGTTGATATAGGCGGGAGTCTTCAGTGGACACCAAGACTAATGAGGGAACAGCATATTGATGGGTAACACAATATTCCCCCACAAAATATTAATCAAATTCAAAGGGGAAAATGCTTTCATTTTTGATGGAGAAGACAGGCAGATATCAACGGGACTAGCAGATCAAGATTAACATATCCAGTGAAAGGACAAGATGACATAGTGGTCTTCCTGTTTAGAACGCATAGGTCATGAGGAAACAGTGCAGACCCAGGATGGGAGCCAACCTACTGAATGAATGACCTATATATTTTAAGGCTTCCCAGTATGTAAAAGACAGGGAAGAATGAGGAACTCTTTAAACTAGCTATTGTAAAAAGACTGATGCCTAGGGATATGACATCTAAATGTAGCATTGGTTCTAGATAGGACTGTGGGTCAGAAAAGAAAAAAGAGATATTATTGTGATAGTTTAAAATTTGAATGGAGTCTGTGAATTGGGTAAGAATGTGGTATCAGTGATGATTTCCTGATTGGAAGGAGGTTGTATGGTGGTAAATAAGGGAGTGACCTTGCTTTGAGCAGGTACCAACAGTTGTATTTTGGGGTTATAGAGCATCATGTTAAAAAAAGGTAATAGGTTGGTAGGTAGATAGATAAAATAGACAGACCAACAGACATACAGGCAGATAGGCAGATAGATAGATAGATAGATAGATAGGTAGGTAGGTGGATTTGTGAATGCATACATATAGAAGGAGAAAAAGGAAGAGGGGAAGATAAATGTGCAAAATGTGAATAATGGTGAATCTGAAATGAGATACAGGAGTTCTTGGCGTACTGTTCTTATAAATAGTAGATTTGAAACTGTCTTTCTAAACAATTTCCCAAAAATGATCATAAAAATATTTAAATCTACTTTTTTGGTTTGTTGTTCATTAGATGAGATCACAGCTAGTTTTCGACGCTTTGGCCCTTTGATTGTGGATTGGCCGCATAAAGCAGAGAGCAAATCCTATTTTCCTCCTAAAGGTAATTCTCAAGACTCAATATACATGTATAGTTTATCCTTTTATTCTTTTCATAAATGTTTACCTTCACGATACAATCTTTCATTGTTAAACTTGCATTTTCCCAAATGTGTCTTTAAAATTTCTACTTAATATGCTTTCAGTTCAAATTTAATTTTACTCTAAAAGAGGCTTCAGAATAATACCAGATTGGAAGTTCCCTCTGTGGCTCAGTGGTTAACGAACCCGACTAGCATCCATGAGGATGCGGGTTTGATCCCTGACCTCATTCAGTGGGTTAAGGCTCTGGTGTTGCCGGGAGCTGTGGTGCAGGTCGAAGATGCAGATTAGATCTCGGGTGGCTGTGGCTGTGGCTGAGGGGTAGGCCGGACAGCTACAGCCCCCCGATTGGATGCCTAGCCTAGAACCTGCACATGCCGCAGGAGCGGCCCTAAAAAGACAAAAAATAAATAAGTAAAGAAGTAACTGCACTTGATGTTATCAGACTTCTGGGTGAGGTTAAGTTTTAGTTTAGTTGTTTGTTCCTTTTCCTTTTCCCTCCCTTAGTTGTATACTTCCTTTTCCTTGAAGAATTACCAAGAAAAAAAGAAAACTATGTCTTTAAAAAAATTTTTTTACTAGGCTATGCATTTCTGCTATTTCAAGATGAAAGCTCTGTTCAGGCTCTCATCGATGCATGTATTGAAGAAGATGGAAAACTCTACCTGTGTGTATCAAGTCCTACCATCAAAGACAAGCCAGTAAGTGGAGTCTAGCATGAAAATAGCTTCTTGTTTTTACCTCTTACTCATTAGCTCTGAAAAACCCATAGACATCCTGATGTATCTGTGAATTGACATGGTTGTAAGTAGAATCAAAATGAAAAAGTTTTGTTGCTGTCAAGTTCCTAACATTGACATTCTGTATATTTGTGCACATTATTTTGGCATTGACTTTTTGGTTAATTAAAAGTTAGAAAATCTTTCTATTAAAAGACTTCAGCTGGTAATGCATTTGATAAGTAGCTGAGTTTCCTCTGAATAATAGAACTCAAAGCACAAATATATCTACCTGTCTTTCTCCTTCCTCTCTTTGATCAAGATTTTGCCCAGGATTTCCCATTGTGGCTCAGCAGGTTAAAGACCTGACATTGTCTCTAGGAGGAGTGGGTTTGATCCCTGGCCTCACTCAGTAGGTTCAGGATCTGGCATTGCCATAAGCTACAGCATAGGTTCCAGATGCGACTTGGATCTGGTGTTGCTGTGGCATAGGTCTCAGCTGCAGCCCCAATTTGATCCCTAGCCCAGAAACTTCCATATACCGCAAGTACGGCCTTAAAAAAAAAATTGTTTTTACCCAAGGCTATCCTTAACTTTTTGCATGTGGTACTCTCACAAGTCACATGAATGATGTATATACATAAAGGTACGTTGTGTATTGTTTCTTTTGAAAAAGTTTTTGTTACAAAATTTAGCCTTAAGGAGTGGTAGCAACTAGCTTGTTTTGACACATCTGGCTAATAATAGTTTATCCCTCAGCCAGCACCCAGTGATGGAGTATAGCGCAGGATGGAGGTGTCAGTGGGCTCAGCTCTAGCAGTAACTTGTGGAGCTCTTCTTGGTGTCTTGGGGTTGTCCCAGAGTTCCTGTGTGGCCTAGACCCTCTCTGCTTGACATGTTTGTTCCCTGCCAGTCCCCATAGGTATTTAAATTGGGGGCCTTCTGGCCTTAGGACTTGGTTGGTGTGCATGTTGGGAATACCCCACTATGAACCCCTTAGACTTTGGTGCAAGCATTTTTAACGATTGATGATGCAAACAGTTAAATTGAGGTGCATGATTCTTGGTTGAGGTAATGGACACACTAAAGTGTTTTATCATAAAACATTTACTGTAAATATCATCAATATTTTTATTTTGAAATGCTTTTTGAAGCAATGCAACAGATTTGCTAGTATCAGAAGTAGTTTGCATTTCCTGGACATGGGGTCGAGCACACAATCCTAGTTTACTTAGCACTGTATACTAATCAACATCAAATCCCATGCCAAATTTAAATTACATAGATCCTGGGTGATTGGGTAGTATAGAGGCCCAAATAAGCTGAGATAGTTAATCAACTTACAGATAATTAAGGCCATGTTAAGTGATTTGACTTATAATAAGCAATTCAATTGAACTGTCCACCTTGGTTTAGTTTACTCTTAAAAAGGAAATGAAGGGTTGGGATATGCTCCTTTTAGGTCTTTTCTACTTTTACAGTTTTATTGATTTGTAATGATATGGATTATTGCTTTTAAAAGTAAAATGCTATGCAATAATTTTAAACTTCTTTCCCCCATAAATTATCTGTATCAAGAATGAGACATTTTGGTTTGCACACTCCCTAGGTCCAGATTCGACCTTGGAATCTCAGTGACAGTGACTTTGTGATGGATGGTTCACAGCCTCTTGACCCACGAAAAACTATATTTGTTGGTGGTGTTCCTCGACCGTTGCGAGCTGGTATGACCAAACAAAGAAACCAAAAAACAAACAAAAAAAAACATCCTTTAGCATAAGAAACATCTTATACACATTTTCCAGGATAAATTCTCCATAAGCATTTGCGTTTATGTCTAAGAGTGAGAGTTCTAGAATCAGTGTCTGGCTTTGAATTCATGTGTTCAGCTAAAAAAAAATTAAAAAATAAAAAGTTACTCAAAAGCCAGGTAACCTTAGACAAATTAATTTCTCTAAATCTCAGTCTCCTCATCTGTCCAATAGATGGATAAGTATGTACTTTATGTGGAGTTGTTTTGAGGATTTAATGATATCACAGATCCGCAGTTCTTGGAGCAGCGCACGTAATGCTTTTGCTCGTCACTCTCATCGTCGTCTGAGAGAGAAGGGCTTCAGGAATGAGTCATTTGTCGAGATGGTCATTGTTGCCCATGTCCCCATGTGCTCGGGAGCCATTAACTGAGCTCTGCATCAGCAGTGCATCTGTGCCTAGAACAGTCCTTACAAAAGACATTTCATCCCCAACTTGAAATAATTTGAGGGTTAATAGTATAAGTGAGATAAAGAACATAAAGTGTGGGGGTTTCCTTCGTGGTGCAGCGGAAACAAATCTGACTAGGAACCATGAGGTCGAGGGTTCGATCCCTGGCCTCGCTCAGTGGGTTAAGGATCCATAGGTCACAGATGCGACTCGGATCTGGCGTTGCTGTGGCTCTGGTGTAGGTCAGCAGCTACAGCTCCGAATAGACTCCCTAGCCTGGGAACCTCCATATGCCGCAGGCACGCCCCTATATGAGACAGAGACACACACACACACACACACACACACACACTGAGCATAAAGTGGGTAAGAATGCAGCTTCAAAACTGTAACTCTTCATGGAGAAGATACATTTATTATCTCAAGTTTCTATGTGGGAAACTGGCACATAGCTAGACTGTAAGGAAAGGTAAAATGGGTTTTGATGGAAATACACTCGAAGGACCCCCAAAGAGGCTACCTATCCGATTTGTAGTGTCCAAAAGACTATTTATATTAAGCAATACACTGTTAACTGGTAAATATGTGGCGGCGCCATGGTATAGAGCAGACAGACGAGGGCACACTCTTTTCACTTCCCATGACCTTGCACAGACTGATCGTCCTCTCTGTCCCACTTTCCTCAGGAAGTTACTACTTCCCTACTTCATAGTGTTGTGAAGATCAAGAGCGAATATCTGTGAGACACCCAGCAGAGTCCCTGGCCTTAGTTACATTAGAATAAAGATAAATGCAATAGACAGCTGGTTGTAGAAACTAGTGTCATTTTAATAATATTATAATGATGGACAGAGGAACTGCTTTTGCTGAAATCTTTGCTGAGCCAGATGAATTTTCCTGACTTCAAATGTCGTGTCTGCTCCCTCCTCCGTATGCAGTGGAGCTTGCCATGATAATGGACCGGCTGTACGGAGGTGTGTGCTATGCCGGGATTGATACCGACCCTGAGCTGAAGTACCCAAAAGGAGCTGGGCGCGTCGCTTTCTCTAATCAACAGAGTTACATAGCTGCTATCAGTGCCCGCTTCGTGCAGCTGCAGCATGGAGAGATAGATAAACGGGTAAGTCCTGGACTACATTCTGGAAAGTTCTCAGAATGACCCTCTGTGTCATCACCAAGCTTGGAATGGGTGGGGGGGGGGGCGGGGGGGATTTAAATCGACAGCGGGTGGTTATGCCTATAGGACCCATTAGACAGATGCGTGCTGTAGGATACATCTAAGAGTTTCCTATGAATTTCCTCTCTCGTCGTTTTCTGAGTAGCCTGACCAGAACACTATAATTGACTTTCACCTCATCCATTCGTTTGTTCAGTTGGTCATTCAATAAGTATTTACCAAATCCTTTGTACTGTGTTATAAGTATACAAATGTGAATGCCCTTGAGAGCTCCTCGCCTTCTTTTTTAAACCTGGGGTATCGAGAATATCTCAGCGAGCCCTGTTTTCCTATGCGCTGTATAACAAATGACTGAAGAAATTCACCTCAAGGGCTGCATGTGTAAGAAATATTTCATTGTAACAGATTAAGTAAAAGAAATCATAATCTTTTCATTTGCAATCTGTCTTCCCACCTGAAATCAGGGAGTGGTTCATTACTTTAAATTCCTCTTTGTTGGCTCTGAATCAAAAGGCTGGATAAAACCTCAAAGATAACTCTTTCTTCTGTTTTCCAGGCTATTATATTTGAGACTCTGTGTTCCATTATTTGTCTTCTTTCTTTACATTTACAGATGAGTTTTTTGGTTTTTCTTTTTTTAATCTTTTTATTAAAGTAGAGTAGATTTACAGTGTTGTATGAGTTTCTGCTATGCAGCGAAGTGAGCCAGTCATACATACACACATTCTTCTCGTGTTCTCTTCCGTCCTCTTCTATCCAAGAGATTGGCTCTAGTTCCCTGTGCTGTACGGTAGGACCTCCTTGCTTATCCATTCAAAATAAAAGTTTGCAGCACTAACCCCAAACTCACTGTCTGTCAACTCCCTCTCCCTCCCCCTTGGCGACCACAAGCCTATTCTCCATGTCTGTGCTGTGAGTCTGTTTCTGTTCCGTAGACAGGTTTGTGTGCGCCACATTTCAGATTCCACACATAAGTGATGTCATGTGGTATTTGTCTTTCTCTTTCTGACTGACTTCACTTAGTGTGAGACTCTCTAGTTGCATCCATATTGCTGCCACAGATTTCTTATCTTTGTGTTTCATGCACTCAGCAAATGTTTTAGTGCCTAGGACAAGAGGTCCCTGTCCTCAGGGGACCTCTTTATGTTCTGGTGGGTAGAAATCTGTCCTGGCAGTACTACTCCAAGGGTGGCCTGTGAACCAACCGCCAGTTGATACGGTTTGTTGCTCGTTTGCAGTGAGATCCAGATTTACACCAGAATGTGAATCCACCACATTAGTAAGCATCGTATTTTAGTTCCGTTGAGATTTTTTTTCATAGAAAGACCTTCTTGATGAAGTAAGCAATATACTGATTTACATTCTGGTGTCCGCTCCTTATTTCATGGCAGACTAGCGCTTTCCTTAGGGCCAACGTAGACATCCAACACTCCAAGGCATTGTGCTCAAAAAAGTCTTTATTGGTTTGACTGTATTGTGCCTTTCTCGGTTCAGTACGTAGAAACTATCAAGTCAATAGTGGTCTTCATTTACTGCTTCTATTCCGTTTCATGTTTATTCTACTTCGGGTGGCAGCTGAAATTTTACCATTCTGGTGGTCATCATGCTCTACGGGGGTATAGTAAGGAGAAGGGTGTGGATTCTGTTGTAAGCTCGGATGAAGGGGGCAGGAGGAGCTCCTTTTTATTCACACTGAAAAATACACACATCCTGAGTGCACAGTCTCTCCTACCTCGCTGCTTCATTGCTACATGGGTTTCAGAGTCGTAAGATTCGCCCTTAGAAATTCAGACTTCATTTGTATTCCTCTGTGATCCAGTTCTTTGACCTGTGTCCCTGTCACTGTGAGTGTTCTGGAATGGCCTCAGGGCCAGGAGCTCAATCCTCTGGTTTATTCTGCTCATCCTGCCTTCCCTGTCACTTTTCTTTTGCTCACGGCTAACCTTTGTCAGGATTTCTTGTCAGAGGTGGGTGGCGCCAGTGGTAGTAATAGCCTGGTTTAAGGGAGTTTCAATTGTGAGTTGCTCCAAGACTAAAAATACCCGACCCTCTTCTCACTGGGGAATTAAGAGCCAGCTTATTTTTAATGCTTGAGAGGCTCAAATGGCAGCTTGGCCTGTCGGACGCTGGAGCAGACCTCATTTTATGAGACTCTCCAACTGAGGTAGACCATTCTTCCTGACAAAGAATAAAGCGAGGTTTTGGATTATGAGTCCTGGGGCTGTATCTTGTTTTGCTGGAGTTAGAAGTTCATGACTGTAACCCAAGATGTGTTCGCCGTGAATAGAAACCATGACTCGGGCCTTATTACAGCTCAAGAGCGTGTGATGCAAGCAGCTTCGCTCTGACTTGTACATTGAGGTGCTCTGTTGTGGCACTAGGACTCTCTTAGTTGGTCTGGTGCAGATTATAATTCTGCATCTGACAGCGACCCGGATCCACTGATTAAAGTGGCGGTTCGTGTCCATGAAAACTCTCCTGTGGGTCAAACCTCCTTCTGATGTTCCCAAACATGAACTTGGCTTCACTTTTCAATTTCTGCTGGAACCTTTCTTTCATTTGAAAAGTATTTATTTAATAAGACAAAAATGTAAAAGGATGGGTATAAAAGCCTTCCCAGGTGCTTAAAAGATGAACTGTCTGAATTTCAGTGACAGCGTTACCGGCCCTTCCTTTTGGGCACTTGGCACAGACTCCTTTAGACAGTGGCTGCAAGCGTCCACCCGCGGTCAGAGTTGCCAGGTCCGTTCACTGAGCAATGCCAACTCCTTTCTTTGCTCTTTGATTGCAGGTGGAAGTTAAGCCATATGTCTTGGATGATCAGCTGTGTGATGAATGTCAGGGGGCCCGTTGTGGGGGGAAATTCGCTCCATTTTTCTGTGCTAATGTTACCTGTCTGCAGTATTACTGTGAATATTGCTGGGCTGCTATTCATTCTCGCGCTGGCAGGGAATTCCACAAGCCCCTGGTGAAGGAAGGCGGTGACCGTCCCCGACATATCTCCTTCCGCTGGAACTAGAGGATAACTGCAGTGCTCATTTTCAGGCCTCCGAATAAGTGCACTCTTCTGTTCATTCTGCCCCCTTCCTCAACCTCTTCATGCTGGCATGTCCTTTTGTGCAGTCTGTAAGCTAACAATAGTCTAACGGAAAGAATGACCTATAATATAGGTGTTTTGTAGATTCTTGTGTCACTGAAAACAATATGTACGAACTCCTTTTTCGTATTGCCATCATGTTGCAGGGGAGTTTTCTTCTCTTGTTTTGCTGGAGACACCAAGAGGGCCCAAACTTCCTGCAACATTTTCTTAGAGGAGAGAGAGAAATATTAAAAGAGAAATGAAACAATAGAGTATTTTGGGGTTTTAATTAAATGATTATTAATATAACAGATAAGAATACTTTTATTAAAGTAACCACGTAACAATAACACTATCAATCTCTCCTGACGCGGGGTTTCCCCCAGGGAAGTGCTTTTGCCTTTCTCTTTCTTTTCTTTCATCTTTTTTGCTTCTCTCACTTCTTCCATCCCCTTTTTATTCTTTTAACAGCAGTGGAGGAAGTTAACAATTATTAACAGGAAAGAGCATGTTAAAGCAAACGTAAATGCACAAGCGAGATTGAAGCAGCATTACAACGAACTTCAAAGGTTTAGAGGCGGAACATAATTTCATTATGCCTCGAAGTTACTACCACATCAGAAAAAAAAAATGGTAAAGTAGGCAGAGCTAGGTTTATTTTCTTTTAAACAGGTTTGAAAATTTAGACTGTAAAAATTGGGTACATTTACTTCTGAGGGGAGTGCACTTACTTATTATTAAACTTATCTGGTCAGAGCCCCAGCAGACCTACCAAAGCTAGAATGAATGACAGCTGGTGGGAAAACTAGCATTTCCTCTCCTAAAGAACAAATATATAAATTTTATTTTTGATGTTATGTATAAACTCTATATCCTAATTTACTAACACTCATCGGGTGTCAGCCTTTGCTCTCCATTTTGACATTAAAAAACAAAACAAAACAGATCTAGAGATACCTCAAGGCTATGGTTTTTGATTTTGTGTTAAACTACATATGTAGCCAAAACTGGAAGACAAAACCAATATTTAAATTGGCTGCTGATTGGCTTACTCTTAGATTTAAAGTTACTTTGGGTATCCTGTAATTTAGTTGTAACATAGAAGATGAAAAAAAAAAGTTAAAAAAATGTTAAGTAGTTGCCAAGTGTTTTGCACTGTCGAACTAAGTAACTGTGTAAATCTGTGCAAAGGTACGTATGTTTATCTTACTCTTCCTATAAAATAAGATAACATTACAGTTTCAGAACTTAGCATGGGACATAGTCAGTGTTTGAAGTGCCAACTCCATCAAGTAATGCATGCTTTATTATAAATAAAATTCTAGCTTTTGAAAGGCGTTATTATGTGTTGAACAGTATGCTTCAGGAGTAAACTGAAATTAAGTCTCTTGAAGCCCTGGTCATGGAAGTAACATTTATTTTTTTACATTCTCGTACGAAATGCCCTATCCACCATGGAAAGGATTGTCACCAGTGTGCAAAACATTAAAAAACAAAACAAAAAACCTAATGGCAATCTTGCTGGTTGCGCTACCTAGCAGTACCATCTTGGATCCTTCCAAACCAAAGACTTGCCCCAGCACTACGGTGGAACCACCTGGCTGATGACCCCTACTGATCATCTTTAGGAAACTCGGTCCTTTATTTTGAACACAGGCTTTAATGGACTATTTACCTGTTAAGTTCCAAAGGTCAAAATGGAGGCATTTGCTGTCTAATAATCAGACGTAGAAAGGGAGCTGCTTTTAAAGACCCCCTGCAAATATCGAAAGCAGTCATGCGAACAGAGGGTGCTCTGGTGAAGCTGGTCAGGGACTTTTTTTTTCTTTTCTCCTGAACTACATAATTCTAATTGGAATGTTCATTGGCCTCTTTTTAATTCTTTTCAGTGCTCGTAGGTGGCTTGGGGTGTGCTATCGTGCTGTTCCCACTCAGTAAACAGGTGTGATGAGTTAACAAGAAATAACACTGTTTGAGAACTAGCTTTGAATAATAATTTTTCCCTTTGTACATGACCTGCTGAATTTCGGTACAGTGTTTTTGTAGCTAACTTATTTTGTCACGCACATAATGTATATTTGTTATGCACTACTTTTGTATATCTTGTTTTTCCAACAGTGAACATTTTTAGGCACACTTTTCACTGACGGGATATCTCTTTATGCAATACCTCAATTTTTCATATTGCAAAGAGTAGCTTTTTGTACTTTTATTACTGAGAGATCTTCATATACTTCATTTTTTAATATAAATAATTTTAATAAATTTTATTTTCTTATATTCTGCTTTTTATACATTTCAGTGCTCTGCATACATTTTAAATTATGAATGTCGTGCACTGGCAATGCTATTTTAGAGTCTGCAGAGAAGAGAAAGCATGTTGCTTAAACATCCTTCCCCAGCACCAGCTATTGGTGTACCTATAATTTAAGAAATAGTCTATGTGAAGTCACAAATTAATGAAAAAAAAATTCGCATGAAAATGACAAGATAACACTGTAGTTCCTTAAAAAAAATTAAATTCATAAGCATAGGGTAGAAATTTAAAATAACAAAATTGTCTACAGCTTCTTACTAAGTTTTTAAAATGAATTCGTAACGCAGACATTTTTGGTGAATGTTTAGCCATTTTTAATATTAATAAATTGATGTTACGTGTTTGATTCAGAGATGTCTGCTCTTTTAAATTATACATAAAGAAAAAAAAAAATAGCCTGCCGTGAGACAGGTGTGTAATGTTAGTATGCATGACTAATGTAAGAAATTGTTATTCTACTAATATTTACTTGTGATTGTGTGACAAGCGTGTTTACAGATTATTTGGTTACACTTCAATTTACAGGGCATAAACAATTATTATCTATTACTCTGAACTTTATTGATTACATGTCCTTCAGATTACATGGGATTGTAGTTGGGAGTTACCATGTAACTCAAAACATAATTAACATGTAATTAGTTTACAGATTTTAGGGTCTCACTTCAATTTACCAAGCATGTAGTTCTAGCGCACTAGCATGGCACCCGCCATGTACTTACAATGTAGTTACAGAGTAATTACATGGTTATTTTTGCAATGTAAAATAAAGTGTTTCTGATTATTTTCTATGTAAAGGAACCCTCTTCCTTCCCCTTCTGGTCCCCACGCTTTGGTATAATATATATACTTCTCCATACACAGACCTCTGCAGAATGCAAAATAAAACTTGCAGTGAATGAATTGAGCATTTTATGAGAGTGCTGTTGGAAAGACTTGATAATTCACCCTTTTTGTTTTGAAGAGTTGAATCTTCTGTTAAAAGGTGATTTAAAACTTGAATGTGATGAATTGTGGCAAGTTAACTTCAAGTTATGTGCAATACTTATTTCAAACTTTTGAAAGATCTTTGCAGTGTAATTCTTTGTTTTTAATTGCAGACATTTAAAATGTCATTTTCTACTGTTAAGAGTAATCCTCTTTCTTGCTGGTGTTTCTAAAGAAAAGAATCAGAAATCAATCTTTCTACTAATGTAAATTTGAGATTATTTTTAAAAATGGAATAAAAGAGGTTTTGGTCATTTGCTTTATTTTATTATCTTATTTTAAAGCTACTGTGATTGATAGCATTGTAAGAATTGGGACAATATTGTATTCAACTGTTTTATTTTTTATATTTTTAAAATTTAAAGTATAATTAGTTTTTATAATTTTCATCAGATTTTTGTTATATTTTTTGGAAAGTGAAACTTTTAGCAAGTGGGTGTCTAGTTTTTACTAATCCCTAATGTTTTTTTTTTCCAGTGTATTGCTCATATTATCAGAAGGAAAAGTTATTTAAGTATGTCAGTTAATTGTACTACTTGGCTGAATTTCCATATAGTTTTTACTGTGTATGGGGAGGTTGTAGTATTTATTATAGCATTTTAAATAAGGGTAATTCATTTTTTATTAAAGTCATTTTCACGTTAAGTTCCTATTTTTGTATGTTCTACTCCTAAGTTATATAACACAGTTCCTTTTTTAAAAAGAGTTCATTTGTTGAAGTGCTAGTGGAAAATTAATGTTATTAAATAGTTTGCAAATGACTATTTATACCAGTATGCATATAATTTTTAAATATTTGTAATGTGAGATGTTGAATGAATAAAACTTTTAACTCAGCTTTCTTTTAATATACTTATTTTCAACATAAGTAGATGATGATGCTTCTATGGTTGGGAATAAAATATTTTTTAAATATTAGGACTCTATTTTTTGGCCAAAGCAGAACAAACCAAAATGAAAAGCCGTCCAGGCATATACATACTCATGGCAAGTGTGCATTGCTTCTGTAAACCCTTACGTGTCAGTGGCTTGTTGGTTTTGGCCTGCGTTGTCAGTTCACATGCTGCATAGCAGAGGTCTTATTTGTAGCCTTCATGATGCCTGTGAGGCCTGAGCCTGGTATGTGGGTGTTCAGTCATCTGCTGAAGGCCAAATGTCCAATGAAAAGAAGAGAACACGTGTTTATTTAATAGCCAGGGTCAGGAGTTTCTGTTGTGTTTCAGCGGATTAAGGACCAGCATAGTGTCGGTGAGGATGCAGGTTCAGTCCTTGCCCTCACTCGGTAGGTTAAGGATCCGGCCTTACCGCAAAGCTGCAGTTTGGGTCCGGTGTTGGGATGGCTGTGGTGTAAACCTGCAGCTGCGGCTCCGATTTGCCGATTCCATATGCATGGGTGAGGCCTTTAAAAAAAAAAATAGAGACCGTCAGTTTATATTTAGAGAGGTTTAGTTTTGGGTCTTTGTCGGCGAAGAGCCTTGATTTCTGGCCACTCTATGAGAGGATCTGGGTTAGCAAACCTCTCTTGAATTTTAACCTCCAGTTCCCCCTTAGATCCTAACACCACAGGATACGGCCTCTGGGATTATAATCTCTCTAGCCTGTGAACTGCAAGTATTACCTTTGGATTGTCCATAAATCTGTGGACTACTGGGTACTATGATGTTTTAGTGATCTGTATCTTAAACTGCATTTTTAAGCGTTTAAGGATTTATTATAACATAAAGTGTAACACTGAGAATATCCCATGTTGTCAAATTTAATTTCTGCTCTTTCTTACCTTGAGTATAGTATTCTGAAGGTTAAAAGAAGCAGTTCATGTCCTGAGACAAATAGACTCTGGGGGCCTTTTGCTTCTAAATTGTCTTAATAATCCCAATACGCACCTCTCCCAGCTGTCGGGGCTTCTGAGAGTATGGGCTGAACCACCACTGCACAGGATCTCCCAGGAGTACTAGGTCACAGAAGCTTTGGCTGGCAGTAGCCGAAACTTATGTTCAGAGTTCAGTGACGGGCCCCTGAGAAAGCCCTAGGGATACTGGAGATGTGGGTGACATTTGGTTGTCATCTCTGCAATATCCATGGGTACTCTGGCATGGTTTCAGCACTGTAGGAGGGAGGAGAAAAAAAAAAAACATGAGAAGCTTTAGATTATTTCAGGAAATATTTATTTTAGGGAAGTGATGTATCATAAGTGCTGTAATAACTGTATCTTGAAATAATATGTAGGTGCAGTACTTCTGGTGCCTTAAGCATGGAATGGTGAATCTAGGAAGGGTGTGAGAGGTTACATGGGCTGCTTAGCCCACCTAAACCTACCCAACAAGGAAAGCTCTCTACTCCATTCTTTTTTCTTGTCTTTTTCCTTTTTGGTTGCAGCACTCGTGGCACGTAGAAATTCCCTGGCCAGGGATGGAATCTGAGCTGCAGCTATGACCTATGCCAAAGCTGTAGCAATGCCAGATCCTTAGCCTGCTGTGCCATAGTGGGAACTCCTCTGCTCCATTCTTAACTGTCCCTGAGCTGTATTTGTATTCAAACCCAGTTAAGAAGGAAAGTAATTTTAATTTTTTTTTTTTTTTTTGTCTTTTTGTTGTTGTTGCTCTTTCTTGGGCCGCTCCCGCGGCATATGGAGGTTCCCTGGCTAGGGGTCGAATCGGAGCTGTAGCCACCGGCCTACGCCAGAGCCACAGCAACGCGGGATCCCAGCCATGTCTGCAACCTACACCACAGCTCACGGCAACGCGGGATCGTTAACCCACTGAGCAAGGGCAGGGACCGAACCCGCAACCTTATGGTTCCTAGTCGGATTCGTTAACCACTGCGCCACGACGGGAACTCCAGGAAAGTAATTTTTTAAATTTTTTTTAAGTTTGAAAAATAAAGTCTGATCAAAAATCATGAGAAGGAGTTCCCATTGTGGCTCAGCGGTAACGAACCCGGCTAGTATCCACAAGGATGCGGGTTCAGTCCCTGGCCTCGCTCAGTGGGTTAAGGATCAGGCATTGCCATGAGCTGTGGTATAGGTTGCAGATGAGGCTCAGATACCACATTGCTGTGGCTGTGGGGTAGGCTGGCAGCTACAGCTTCAATTCCACCCTTAGCCTGGGAACTTTATGCTGCACGTGTGGCCCTAATGAAAAAAAATTCATGGGGAGAGTAAATTCCTGTTTTTAAAAATTAAGGAATATTGGAGATTTCAATGAAATGAGTTAAACACATTTAAAAGGTAATTCTTTTTCTGAAATGTATAATGCTGGAATGATAAACAAAAAACTCTTAATGGTTATTTCCAAAATTATGATCTCCAGTGCACTAAAGTAATCTTTACCAAGAGAAAAGGGCAAAAAGAAAAAGAAAAAATTCCATCATTAAATTAGCTTAGAAGGTAAAGCAGTATGTTTCTTGGTAAATCAAGAGAGACAATTAGCTTATTAAGGCTTTGAGAAGTTCTACAATGAAGAAATGTATTTGCTTTGTTTCAAGTGCTTTCCCCCTAAATTTCTTTGTAGATTTTGTTTACAGGTAAGGCAGGATCCTGTGGCACAGCCTTTGGGGTACACTGTTCTGCATGTTAGCACACTGGCTGCTGTCAGCCTTAGAACCACATTTTAGTTTCTGCAACGGCTCCTTGTCGTGCCCTGCCTCAGTAATATCCAGAGCTATTGCCATTGTCTGCACTGAACTCAACTAGGCTTCTACTTACTTGCCTAGCTTCTAACCCCTGTCACATTTCCAATTCAGCTCCTTCCTTTCCTCCTCCCAGAAAAAAACAGAAGAGTTTACTCTGCAGCATGAACTATCATCTTGCAGGCTACTTTGATTACACTCCTCACTGGCTCAGATCAGCCCTTGTTTCTCAAGGTGCCACAAATACCATGTTACACAAGCAACCTGTGCTCTGAATCTGCCATTGTGTGCTATGCTTGTACACCTTCCTGATAATGTATATCATTTCCCTCCTTAAAAAATTTCCCTCGCCAACTTCCCCCAGTACACCCTCGCCACTCCATGTCCTGAGAATAGGGACCGCAGGCTTTGAACAAAACTAAGAATTCAGAAAACAAACGTTGGTGCCCGGCTATGAAGTCTGTATCTAGCAGTACCAATTCAGTCTCTCATATTAGAGAACAGTTTGTTTTGGCATGTCTGAGTCTCACCTGTGTATTCTGATTTCAGATCTTCCTCTGGTTAAATTGAGTGTCATTGTTGGCTGGCTGGAAAAAAGTATCATATTGTGATTCATTGTGGTGACCAGAGTTGGAAAAGTACAGTTTGTCTCAAGGAAGTTAAAAATGAACAGCAGTGTCAAAATCCAGTGTATACCCAGCTCTGGTGTTGCTGTGGCAAAGGCCACAGGAACGGACCTAAAAAGACAAAAAAAAAGGAAGAGGAAAAATTTAAAAATTGTTACCCAGGAAGAAACCTTGTGGTCATTTAAGTCTGTGAAACAATAAAAGAGTTTAGACAGAATCCAGGAGAGAGCTGGGCCTCCTCACATGAATGAATGGAGGCATGATTCACCTCTTATATTGGAGGAAAAAGCCAAGCAGCCCATGTGTCTAACCTTGGGGAGCAGTGGAATGGCCTCTTGACTCAGCTCTCCTGACTCTTCAGTGACCATGGTTTGGTTCTGGAAGAGGATGGAATTGCTGATCACCTGCAGCGTGTCAGGCACTTACTTTGACAGGTATCCACTCCCAACAGGAGGTACTGAACAGAATATAGAACTGTGTCCCAGAGCTGTCAGGTGACCTGGAAGCCTATACAGCTAGTAGGTGGTGAAGCCTGGGTTCCAATCCCCACCTACCACATCCCCAGTTCCCCAGTTCCCCCACAAACCTCACTGCTCCTGGAATAGCAATGGGCAAGATGGTTTTTTTTAAGTTGGGTTTGTTATTAAAAGTTTCATTCCTAAACCAAATTCAGGAGCAAGCTATCTTGTTTGAAAGTATAGAGATAGGATGATGAAGCAATTCACTAGAGAGAAGGTGGGATTTGACTGAGGTTTTGGGGGGGCATTTTTTGTTTTGTTTGTTTGCTTTAGGGCCGCACCCATGGCATATGGAGGTTCCCAGGCTAGGGATCCAATCGGAGCTACAGCTGCCAACCTACACCACAGCCACAGCAATGCAGGATCTGAGCCATGTCTTTGGCCTACACCACAGTTCACAGTAAAGCTGGATCCTTAATCTGCTGAGCACGGCCAGGGATCAAACTCACAACCTCCTGGTTACTAGTCAGATTTGTTTCCGCTGCGCTACAACAGGAACTCCTTGACTGTGGTTCTTAATTAAAGGATTTGCTCAAGGTCCTCTAGATGGGTAGCAGAGGCCACAATGGAAGCACTTAAGTCTGTGAAGCTCTGAAAGCTCTACAATTCTTGTCTGCCTCACTAGCCCCCTTAAATGTGAGTCTGTGATTCCGTGGCCAAAATGGGGTATACATTTCCAAGAGTAGGGACAAGGGAGTTAAAATGCCATTCCTATTCTCTTCAAGGATCTACAGACTTCATAGTGCATATCCTTTCTCTATGACTTCACCACCAGGAAAAAAAGAGGTATCAGTTTGGGGCAGGAAACAAAGGAAAAGCCTTTTTCCCTAGCACTGAGACCACCCCTCCCGCCCCCCCCCCACCAAAAATCTCAGAAACACAAGCAGTTCTGGGAGTGAAAATAGTAATAATTTATATAATAATGATAACAGCAACTACTAGCAAAGGACAGGGTGCTTACCGTGTGTAGGCATCATGCTTCTCTGCCTCCTCCTACAGCCCCATGACACAGATACTACGTGCACACTCACTTTAAAGGTGCTGAAGATTCAGAAAGCTTAACCAGTTTGCAAAGTCAGGGTTCAAACACAGGTGCACAGACTCCAGGTCCTGTTTCACTTTACCCCTTGTAAATTTCCAACAAAAAAGAGAAATTTCATTACAATCCCCCATCCCGACCCTCCCATTGACTAAGAAATCACCAAGAGGTTATACTGAAAGCATACATACCACTTTACAGACCCATCCAAAAATCATTTTCCTTTATTTTGTTTGGCAAGGATGTCTTTAATAAGGTGATAGCTATTCTTTGTGGTTGTTATGTTGTCCCCTAAATCATTAAGTGACTAAGAAGAGGCCCAACCAACGATAATCACATGGGTGCCAAGGAAGGATATCTAGTTAGCCAGATGGATGGATGGATGGACGGATGGACGGATAGGTATGTAGGCAGATGGATAGATAGAGATAAAATACACATGTATACATCTTTACATCAGTTTTCTTTAGATTCAAGGAAAATCCCACCAAAGAGAAAGGATTTTCCTTCTTTCAATAGAACTGAAATTGAATAACACATTCTATATAGAAATCAGGCCTCCTCACAAATCTCATCCTTTGAGACTCTGCACCATCTCTGTAACCAGAACAAAAATAGTCCTGAAATCCAAAGGGAGAGGTTTTCTTACTGGTGTGTCCTGTCGAATTTTAAAACAGCCCTGGCATATTTGCTTCTGGACTGAGATGTCAGAATCACTAAAATAGATGTCTACAGAGAATTTATGTTCTTCACAGAGAGAGAGAGAAAAGAGAAGAGGTGTTTGCCATTATTAGAGCACTAAGCTCTGGAATGCACAGCTTTGATCATTACTATGGCCTGAACAGCTGTTCCTGAACAGATATGATGCTGTGGAGCCTGGAAGAACCAACTTAGAATTCTGAAGCATAGATTTACAGTAATTCCTCCTTCTACGGGAGACATTAAGGCCGTAGCCAAGTATAGTCATCAACAATTTCCTTTTTATTTGCCACCCAAAGAATTCAAATCTAACAAAGGCCAAACACAAAATTCTAAAGTTGGAAGGGGTGCAAAAGGGGACTCAGAGGTATCTGACTTAAAATCAGGATCACTAGCCCTCCTTGAGGGGTATCAGAAGGTGGCAGGAAGGAGGGTGGATAAAGGGGGGGGGGGCATGGAGGGAAGGACAGGGAGAGAAGGGCAGTGGAATCTGTCAAGTGCACTTCAGTGTCCAAAAGCCAGAGTGGCACCTCCCTCCACACACACACCCCATAACCAGAACACAACCTCCCACAGCCCTGATCATAATCTCAACTCTCTCCCAGGCAGAGGCAATTTTGCAGTGATGCAGCCGTCACCCATAATGGGGGGGAACTAGAATCCTCTTGGCTGCCCTTATACTTGTTTTATATAATAGTATTTTCTTTTTGGAATTACACATGAAGAGAGGAGCTCCACTGTCTTTGGGAGTTGGGGTCTATACATATCTGTTTCTGATAGGAGTTTTTGCCGTGTTTAGCACTGAATTAAGTACTCAGTACATTTACTTGTTGTGAGTAGCATGATGATGATGCTGTTGCTAGTATCATCTATGCACTTACCAAGCATCAACCCCTGTGCCGGACGGGGGGCAGATGGGGGCGGCAGGGCATGGCAGCAGGCAGGAACCCTCTGATGCTGTTTTCCCACCTCCTGCCTGTTCTCACCGTTCCTCCATCCAGCCTACAGGAGTTGCCACAGTGATAGCATCAGAGCTGAGACTCCAGGCCAGGGGCACACTGCCTCAGCACCCAGCTCAGCTTTCTTTCTTCCCATCTTAGGAACACGGCTTCTCCCACATGGTTGCTGGGGACCACACACTGCAGCAGAGGGTCTTGTCTGTGCTACCAACCTAAGCATGAACTCCAAGGGGTTAGTTTTCTGGGATCCTTCTCTGCAGGGAAAGAAGCAGGAAAGGGGAGTAGGAGCTGGGAATAAGGCCTTGTGTCTCCCAGCTGACAGCTCTATTATATTGCCTTTGAAGACAGACGATTTTCAGTTCCTTAGTAATTTCCCCTTTGCCCTTGTGAAGGGTGAATTTGACCCAGGCACGGTGTGGGATGGTAGAAGCTACTGGGGTTTCAAAGTCAGGCAATGTTGGGCTTCCTGACTAAAGGCAGAGATCACTGGGTTTAGGGGCATGGCTCCAGGGTGAAACACCCCCGCCCTGGGTTTCTGTTCTTTTGCCATCTCTGGTTGAGTGGGGTCATATCATCAGAAGGGGCAAAAACTGATGGAATTAAGATGGTGGAATAGAAGGACTGGAGCTCAACTTCTCTCCTAAAAACAACAAAATTCACAACTAAAGGCTGAGCAATCTTCAACCAAATGGACCAGAAACCTTAAAAAAGATATCCTACTCCAGAAGAAAAAGAGGAGGCCACATCAAGAGGTAGGAGGGGCGATTACGTGATATAAACAACCCCATACCTCCTGGGTGGGAAGCCCCACAGACTGGAAACTAACTGGTTCACAGAGACTCACCTACAGGAGTGAGAGTTCTGAGCCCCACATCTAACTCCCATGTGCGGGGATCTGGCACTGGGAGAAAGAGCTCCTGGAGCATCTGGCATTGAAGGCCAGTGGGGCTTGCATGCAGAAGCTCCACGGGACTGGGGGAAATGGAGACCCCTTTCTTAAAAGGCGCACACAGACTTTCACATGCACTGGGTCCCAGGGCAGAGTGAGGTCTCCACAGGAATCTGGGTCAAAGCTGACTGCAATTCTTAGAGGACATCCTGGGAAAACAGGGGTGAATGTGGCTTGTTGTGACGGAAGGACATTGGAAGCAAAGCTCTCGGGAATATTCATCAATGTGCCTTTCTCTGGAGGTGGCCATTTTGGGAAAATCTGGCCCCACCCAGATTTGAAGCCCCAGGGCAAACAACAATCCAGGTGGGATCACAGCCTGGCCCCTCAGTAAACAGGCTGCCTAAAGACCCGGAAGGCACATAGCCGCCTCTAATCCCATCCAGAGACTAAGCCCCACCCACCAGAGGGATAGGAATCAGCTTCACCTACCAGTGGGTGGGCCTCAGCCCCTCCCATCAGGAAGCCTACAGCAGGCCCCCCATACCGACTTCAGCCACAAGGGGGGCAGACACCAGAAGTAAGAGAGGCTACAGCTCTATTATCTATAAAAAGGTCACCACACCAAAAACCTATAAAAGTGAAAAGACAGAGAACTATAACTCAGATGAGGGAGAAAGGAAAAACCCCAGAAAATCAGCTAAGTGATGAGGGAGAAAGGAAAAACCCCAGAAAATCAGCTAAGTGATGAAGAAGTTCTCAGCCTCCATGAAAAAGACTTTAGACTGTTGATGCTGAAGATGATGCAAGACATTGGGAATAAACTGGAGGCAAAGATGGATAACTTACAGGAAACACTGAGAAAAGAGATACAAGATATAAAACTTAAGAAGAGATGCAAAATATAATAACTGAAGTAAAATATTCACTAGAAGCAGCTAACAGCAGAATACAGGCTGCAAAAGAATGAATAAGCAAGATGGTGGACAGATTAGTAGAAATTACAAACGCAGAACAGAAAAGAGAAAAAAGATTGAAAACAAATGAAGAGAGTCTCAGAGAACTCTGAGACAATGTTAAATGCACCAACATCCGTATTATAGGGGTGCCAGAAGGAGAAGAGAGAGAGAAGGGTCAGAAAAAATATTCCAAGAGATAATGGCCTAAAACTTCCCCAACGTGGGAAAAGAACCACTCATTCAAATCCAGGAAGCATAAGGAGTACCATATAAAATAAACCCAAGGAGGAATACACCGAGACACATATTAATCAAACTGACCAAATTAAAAACAAAGAGAAAAATCTTAGAGTTCCCGTCATGGTGCAGTGGTTAACAAATCCAACTAGGAACCATGAGGTTGTGGGTTCGATCCCTGGCCTTGCTCAGTGGGTTAACAATCCAGTGTTGCTGTGAGCTGTGGTGTAGGTTGCAGATGTGGTTCAGATCCTGCGTTGCTGTGGCTCTGGCATAGCCTGGCAGCTATAGCTCCGATTAGACCCCTAGCCTGGGAACCTCCATATGCTGCAGGAGCGGCCCAAGAAATGGCAAAAAGACAAAAAAAAAAAAAAAAAGAGAGAGAGAAAATCTTGAAAGCAGCTAGGAAAAAAAAAAAACAACAAATAACATACAAGGGAACCCTGATAAAGTTACCAGCAGATTTTTCAGCAGGAAACTCTGCAGGCCAGAAGGGAGTGGCATGATATACTTAACATGACGAAAAGAAAAAAAACCTCAAACCAAGATTACTTTACCCAGCAAGGCTTTCATTCAGATTTGAAGGAAAAATCAAAACCTTCACAGATAAGCAAAAGCTGAGAGAATTCAGCAACACTAAACCAGCCTTACAACAAATACTAAAGGAACTTCTCTAGGCAGAAAAGAAAAGACAGCAACAGGAAACAAAAATATCACAAATGACAAGGCTCACCAGTAAAGGTATATATACAGTAAAGATATGAAATCATCCATGCACAATTATACCACCAAAATCAGAAATCATGAGATGAGGTAAGTACAAATGCAGGACACTGGAGATGAACTTGCAATTAGGAGAACAACAACTTAAAACAATTTAATATACATATAGACTCTTATATCAAAACTTCAGAATAACTGCAAACCAAAAATCTACAATTGATACACCAACAAAGAAAAATCAACTCAAATACAACACTAAAGATAGTGATCAAACCAGAAGAGAACAAGAAAAGAAGGGAAGAAAAAAGAGCAATGAAAAATCCAAAGCAATTAATAAAATGGCAATAAGAACATACATATCAATAATTACCTTAAATGTTAATGGACTAAACGCCCCAACCAAAAGACATACACTGGCTGAATGGATACAAAAACAAGACCCATATATATGTTGTCTTCAAGAGACCTACTTCACTTCTAGGGACACATACAAATGGAAAGTGAGAGGATGGAAGAAAATATTTCATGCAAATGGGGATCAAAAGAATGCTGGAGTAGCAATACTCATTAAAGACAAAATAGACTTTAAAATGAATATTTTAAGGCACAAAGAAGGTCATTACATAATGATTAAAGGATCAATCCAAGAAGAAGATATAACAATGTTAAATATCTACACAGCCAACATAGGTTCACCACAATATATAAGGGAACTGCAGACAACCTTGAAAGGACAAATCGACAATAACACAATAATAGTGGGGGACTTTAACACCCCACTTACAGCAATGGACAGATCATCCAGACAGAAAATAAGAAAACACAGGCCCTGAATGATATATTAAACCAGATGGACTTAATAGATACTTAATAGGACATTCCGTCCAAAAGCAACAGAATACATATTCTTCTCAAGTGTACATGGAACACTCTCCAAGATTGATCACATCCTGGGCTACAAATCCAACCTCGGTAACTTTAAGAAAATTGAAATCATATCAAGCATCTTTTCTGACCACAACGCTGTATGACTGGAAATCAACAACAAGAAAAAAAACTGTAAAAAACACAAAACACATGGAGACTAAATAACATGCTACTAAACAACCAATGGATCACTGAAGAAATCAAAAAATACCTAGAAACAAATGACAACAAAGATAACGACACTCCAAAACCTATGGGATGCAGCAAAAGCTGTTCTAAGAGGAAAGTTTAGAGCAATACAAGCCCACCACAGGAAACAAGAAAAAGCTCAAATAAACAAGCTAACTTTACATCTAAAGCAGCTTGAGAGAGAACAGACAAGACCTAAAGTTAGTAGAAGGAAGGAAAGCATAAAGATTAGAGCAGAAATCAATGAAATAGAAGCAAAGAAAACCATAGAAAGGATCAATGAAACAAAAAGCTTGTTCTTTGAAAAGATCAACAAAATTGATAAACCCTTAGCCAGACTTATCAAGAAAAAAAGAGAGAGGACTCAAATCAATAAAATTAGAAATGAGGAGTTCCTGTCATGGTTCCTAGTTGGTTAACAAATCCAACTAGGAACCATGAGGTTGCAGGTTCAATCCCTGGCCTTGCTCAGTGGGTTAAGGATCTGTGGTGTGGGTCACAGACGCAGCTCGGATCCCACATTGCTGTGGCTCTGATGTAAACTGGTGGCTACAGCTCCGATTAGACCGCTAGCCTGGGAACCTCCATATGCTGTGGGAGCGGCCCTAGAAAAGGCAAAAAGACAAAAAAAATAAAATAAAATTAGAGGAGTTCCCGTCGTGGCGCAGTGGTTAACGAATCCGACTAGGAACCATGAGGTTGCGGGTTCGGTCCCTGCCCTTGCTCAGTGGGTTAACGATCCGGCGTTGCCGTGAGCTGTGGTGTAGGTTGCAGACGCGGCTCGGATCCCGCGTTGCTGTGGCTCTGGCGTAGGCCAGTGGCTACAGCTCCGATTCAACCCCTAGCCTGGGAACCTCTATATGCCACGGGAGCGGCCCAAGAAATAGCAACAACGACAACAACAACAACAACAAAAAAACAAAAAAAAATAAAAATTAAAAAAAATAAAATTAGAAATGAAAAAGGAGAAGTAACAATGGACATCACAGAAGTACAAAGGATCATAAGAGACTACTATATGCAACTATATGCCAATAAAACAGAAAACCTAGAAGAAATGGACAAAGTCTTAGAAAAATACAATCTTCCAAGACTAAACCAAGAGGAAATAGAAAAGATGAATGGACCAATCATAAGAACTGAAATTGAAACTGTGATTTAAAAACTTCCAACAAACAGAAGTCCAGGACCAGATGGCTTCACAGGCGAATTCTATCAAACATCTAGAGAAGAGCTAACACCTCTCCTCCTGAAACTATTTCAAAAAATTGCAGAGGAAGGGATACTCCCAAACTCATTTTATGAGGCCACCATCACCCTGACACCAAAACCAGACAAAGATACCTCAAAAAAAAAAAAACTACAGGCCAATTTCACTGATGAACATAGATGCAAAAATCCTCAACAAAATACTAGCAAACCACATCCAACAAAACATTAAAAGGATTGTACATCATGATCAAGTGGGATTTATCCCAGGGATGCAAGGGTTCTTCAATATCCACAAATCCATCAGTGTGATACACCATATTAACAAACTGAAGAATAAAAACCATATGATCCTCTCAATAGACGTGGAAAAAGCCTTTGACAGAATCCAACACTCGTTTCTGATAAAAACCCTTCAGAAAGTGGGCATAGTGGGAACCTACCTCAACATGATAAAGGCCATATATGACAGACCCACAGCAAACATCATTCTCAATGGTGAAAAGCTGAAAGAATTCCTGCTGAGATCAGAAACAAGACAAGGATGTCCGCTCTCGCCACTACTCTTCAACATAGTTTTGGAAGTCCTAGCCACAGCAATCAGACAAGTAAAAGAAATAAAAGGAATCCAAATTGGAAAGGAAGAAGTAAAACTATCACTATTTGCAGATGACATGATACTATACCTAGAGAATCCTAAAGACACTACCAGAAAGCTGTTAGAGCTCATCCATTAATTTGGCAAAGTCACAGGATAGAAAATTAATACACAGAAATCGATGGCACTTCTATACACTAACAATGAAAGATCAGAAAGAGAATTATGGAAGCAATCCAGTTTACATTCGCATCCAAAAGAATAAAATACCTAGGAGTAAACCTACCTAAAGAGACAAAAGACCTGTACTCTGAAAACTATAAGACACTGATGAAAGAAATCAAAGATGACACAAATAGTTGGAAAGATATACCATGCTTGTGGACTGGAAGAGTTAATATTATCAAAATGACTATACTACCTAAGGCAATCTACAGATTCAATGCAATCCCTATTAAATTACCAAGGACATTTTTCACAGAACTCGAACAAAATGTTCTAAAGTTTGTTTGGAAGCACAAAAGACCCAGAATAGCCAAAGACATCCTGAAAAAGAAAAATGGAGCTGGAGGAATCAGGCTCCCGGACTTCAGACTATACTACAAAGCAACAATCATCAAAACCATATGGTACTGGCACAAAGACAGAAATATAGATCAGTGGAACAAGATAGAAAGCCCAGAATTAAAACCACACACCTACAGCCAACTAATCTATGACAAAAGAGGCAAGACTATACAATGGAGAAAGCACAGTTTGTTCAATAAGTGGTGCTGGGAAAACTGGACAGCCACATGGAAAAGAATGAAATTAGAACACTTCCTAACACCAGGCACAAAAATAAACTCCAGGAGAGTTCCCATCATGGCACAGTGGTTAACGAATCCGACTAGGAACCATGAGATTGTGGGTTTGATCCCTGCCCTTGCTCAGTGGGTTAATGATCCGGCGTTGCTGTGAGCTGTGGTGTAGGTCGCAGACACAGCTCGGATCCTGCGTTGCTGTGGCTCTGGCATAGGCTGGCAGCTATAGCTCCGATTAGACTCCTAGCCTGGGAACCTCCATATGCCGCAGGAGCGGCCCAAGAAATGGCAAAAAGACAAAAAATAAAATAAAATAAAATAACTCCAAATGGATCAAAGACCTAGATATAGACCAGATACTATCAAACTCTTAGAGGAAAACATAGGCCAAACACTCTCTGACATAAACGACAGCAACATCTTCTCAGATCCACCTCCTAGAGTATTGACAATAAAAACAAAAATAAACAATGGGACCTAATCAAACTTAAAAGTTTCTGCACAGCAAAGGAAACCCTAAACAAAACAAAAAGACAACCCACAGAATGGGAGAAAATCTTTGCAAGTGAATCAACTGACAAGGGATTAATCTCCAAAATTTATAAACACCTTCTGCAGCTCCATACCAAAAAAAAACAAACAACCCCGTCAAAAAATGGGCAGAAGATCTAAACAGACAGTTCTCCAAAGAAGACATACAGATGGCCAAAAAACACATGAAAAGATGTTCAACATAACTCATTATCAGAGAAATGCAAATCAAAACCACGATGAGGTACCACCTTACACCAGCCAGAATGGCCATCATCCAAAAGTCTATGAACAATAAATGCTGGAGAGATTGTGGAGAAAAAGGAACCTATTACACTGTTGGTGGGATTGTAAATTGGTGCGACCACTGTGGAAAGCAGTATGGAGATTCCTCAGAAAACTAAACATAGAACTACCATTTGATCCAGCAATCCCACTCCTGGGCATCTATCCAGAGAAAACCATGCCTCGCAAAGACACATGTACTCCAGTGTTCATTGCAGCACTATTTGCAACAGCCAAGACATGGAAACAACCTAAGTGTCCATCGACAAAGGAGTGGATCAAGAAGATGTGGTACATATACACAATGGAATATTACTCAGCCATTAAAAGGAACAAAATACCGGCATTTTTAGCAACATGGATGGACCTAGAAATTATCATGCTAAGTGAAGTCAGCCATACAATGAGATACCAACATCAAATGCTTTCACTGACGTGCAGAATCTGAAAAAAGGACAGACGGAACTTCTTTGCAGAACAGATGCTGACTCATAGACATTGAAAAACTTATGGTCTCCGGAGGAGACAGTTTGGGAGGTGGGGGGATGTGCTTGGGCTGTGGGATGGAAATCCTGTGAAATCAGATTGTTATGATCATTATACAACTACAGATGTGATAAATTCATTTGAGTAATTAAAAAAGGGGGGAGGCAAAAACTAATATCTCCATGGTCTGGTTCAGGTAAGCATTAAATGAGGCAAAAGTTAAAACAAACAATAACTACAAAAATGGAGTTCCCACTGTGGCTCAGTGGAAACCCAACTAGTATCCATGAAGATTCAGGTCTGATCTTAGCCTCACTCAGTGGGTTTAGGATTCATCATTGCCAGGAGCTGTGGTGTAGGTCACAGACTTGGCTTGGAACTGGCGTTGCTGGGGCTGTGGCTGTGGCCGGCAGCTGCAGCTGATTCCACCCCAAGCCTGGGAACTTCCATTTGCCACAGGTTCTGCCCTAAAAAGTGCGGGGGGGGGGGCATAAAAAAACAAGCAGAAATACCCCAAACTATAAACATTAGAGACCCTCATTAGCAAGACCATTATTATCCCAGATCTGGCCATTGCTGGAAGCAGCTACCTTGGGAAAGTCCCTTTCTCTTCTGTGGGGTTACATACACCACCCAAAGGCACTCATCTCTGTTCAGAGGGGACCATGATCCTCAGCTCCCAGGACTGGCATGAGGATCCAGTGATGTGAATCCTAGTGCCCCACAGGCTACAACCTCCTCGCTGCCATCCTCTCCCTGCTGCAATTCTTCCCCTGCAGCTAAGGTGGAACAGCAAGCTGACTTTGCCAAGCCTTGCTGCTAAAACCTTACAGCAGCTTCCTATGGCCCTGGAGATAATAAAATCGCATGTTTTCCCAGGCGCCAGCTCCACCCCCCACCCTAACCTCCTCTTCTACTTTTTTTTTTTTTTTTTTTTTTTTTGCTTTTTAGGGCTGCACCCTCAGCACAGGTAAGTTCCCAGGCCAGGGACCAAATCTGAGCCGCAGCTCACAGAAACACCAGATCCCTGATCCACTAAGCAAGGCCAGGGATCCAACCCTCATCCTCATGGATACTAGTTGGACTGGTTCCCGTTGTGCCAAGACAGAGAATTCCATCTTTTTTGTCTCTCCCTCTTCATTGTGCCCTCAAGCCACAAGCAGACCTCTCTCCTTCGTCCAGTGCAAGTCGTCTTTCCTGGGGCTGGGTCTACATACTTGTGTTTTTCCTCAGGTGAAAAATCATTTGCTCACCCTGCCCCACCCTCTCCTCCACTTCAACGCAATGCAGAACAGAGCTGGCTCCTCATTCCACCTCTGGGACTTAGAAAAAACACCTACTCCTCTGCGAGAACTTCCTGAATCACTCTTTCTAAACACCCGCATCCCTATTCAACATCATCACACTTTGTTACCAGAAGTGCTCTTTCTGACTAGCATTTATTATCAACCTATGGAGTCTGTGTCTCTGCTTTTTTCAGCAGGGGAGATATACACTGTGTTAATCATGTTTGTGTCCTCAGGACCTGTCATGGGCCTTGCACATCATAAGTGCTTAATAAATGTTTGCCAAGTGGGTGACTCACAGGATCCTGACGTTGGTTCTCTTTCCAAAGCCAGCTCTCAAAACCGCCAGTAAGAGATCGCAGTGCTTCAGGAGGACCAGTAGGCTGATGGGGCCCCAAGGCCCAGGTATTTCCCCAGCAAAATAGAAATCGGAATGCTTGATAAAGGCAGCTCAGAGCCCTCAAATGCTAATGGGACCCCGGGACAGTGCTCAAATGTGGCTTCTGGTTCGGCCCCACTGGGAGCTGAGACTCTGCAAGTTTCTAACAGGTTTCTGACACCAAGCTGAAGAAGCCGAAACTTAGTCCCTGTGAAGCCTTGGCGGAAGCTGGGAGAAGAGTCTGCCTGGGCTGAGGGTGCAGCTCCTGGACTAGAGGCTGGGGGACCCAGGCTCCAGGGAAGGGGTCGGGGGGAGGGGAGAAGGAGCAAAGCACTGGCCTCTCCTGATGCCAGAACAGACAAGCCAGAGAGGGCAAGAGGCTAGAAGCTGCTATGTTTTAGAATTTGCCCTAGTCCCAGAAAGAGAATTGTATCCAGGAGTTTCTTCAGTTATTTCTTCAACAAATATATGCATATTATTTATCCAGAGTATACTGGCGGATAGGACACAGAGGCATGTGTCCTCTTGGCATATATATTCTGGAGACAAAGACCTTGATTTGAGGCCTCAGGGGTAGGGGTGTGTGTGTGTGTGTGTGTGTGGTGTCTATGTGATTTTGGTGAGTCATTTGTGCAATCTGAGCCCTAGTGACATATGAGGCCCACACCCAGCATTGGGAGTTGCTAAGGTCAATCTCAGGAGATACTGCCTTACAAAGAAACGGCATAATTATTATTCATAGGACCTCTAATCTGAATTTTGAACTCATTCTCTGTTAGCCAAAGGTGGTAATCTGCAAAGGAGAATTATACCCAGGAGTTTTCTTATTCATTCTATCATTCATCCAAGTGTTCGTCCTGTTGTAGTGGCAAAGCCAGCAAATTCCTTGTCTTATCAGCATTTACATTCAGAAGATGAAAGCAGACAATCAGACAAGTATACACAATTCTTTCAGAACACTTCACAAAGGAAAAATCTTCATGAAAGCAGAAGAAAACAAGACCTGCCTAATACTACATAGACAAAGAAGATTCAGAAAGAGAGTATCAACTACAAATGTTCATTTTTACACAAGACCCCTTCCTACCCCAAAATTCTCATGAAATTCTTGGCCTGTTTGGAAGGGTATGAAAGACCTTGTTATAACAAGTAATGAACTCATTGGAGGCATTGAACCAACTCTAATACTGCTTAAGTGTTACTCTGATTAAGGTAGAGTACATTTCAAATATTCATTACTATAGGTTTTTGAATATCTCCTTAAATTGATCGCAAAGTATTTTGGATCTTCCACGCTGCTGCAAATGGGGTTTCCTACTCCTGAGAGGCTCCAAATGTTCCTAGTGTATAGAAAGTCTCTACGGATCCCGCGTTGCTGTGGCTCTGGCGTAGGCCAGTGGCTACAGCTCCGTTTCGACCCCTGGCCTGGGAACCTCCATATGCCTTGGGAGCGGCCCAAAGAAATAGCAAAAAGACAAAAAAAAAAAAAAAAAAAGGAGTTCCCATCGTGGCGCAGTGGTTAACAAATCCGACTAGGAACCATGAGGTTGCCGGTTCGGTCCCTGCCCCTGCTCAGTGGGTTAACGATCCGGCGTTGCTGTGAGCTGTGGTGCTGTGAGCTGTGGTGTAGGTTGCAGACGCGGATCGGATCCCGCGTTGCTGTGGCTCTGGTGTAGGCCGGTGGCTACAGTTCCGATTAGACCCCTAGCCTGGGAGCCTCCATATGCCACAGGAAAGGCCCAAGAAATGGCAAAAAGACACACACAAAAAAAAAAAAGAAAGAAAGAAAAAGAAAAAGGAATGAATTTGACAGCTTGGGCTCCAAAACCAGGATTGTGGCGGGGGGGGGGGGTGTTGAGTGGTAGTGAGGCAGCAGGGCAGGGGGGATGTGCTCAGTTTCCTTACTTCCTATCTAGGGGATACTCTCTCAGCTCCCTAGAGGATGGGGTCCTACCATCCATGAGGTCCCTAGGAAATCAGCGGCGCCAGATCCTTTACAAAGGGCCCCTCAAGTGGAGACAGTCTACAGTACCTAGAGTTTAAACAAAAGCCACAGACATCCAGTGACAGGAATGAGAACAAAGCGGAAAGATCCAACACCTCTAAGCTCAGGTGCCATTCTCACATGCTGTGCTTCTAACACAATTCGGTCATTACTAGCCACCTGACAACGAAACAACAAACAAACCAACAACCCTACAAAGGAAGAGAAACTAAACAACCAAACAAATAGAAAAACTCCTGGAACTCTTGGAGAAGAGCCTAAATCTGTTACCTTACAGAGGGACGAGGGGGTAACATATTGGTTGGATGGAAGCATTTTATTAAACACTTTTCTTAAACACTAGGCTTTCTTCACCTCTAACACAATCCCCTCCCTCTGGCCTCTTTCCCAGGAATGGGCCTCGAAATCTTTCCTGTGTTTGGGGAAAAGGGCAGACAGAGCAAGAAGATACAAAACGACAATTCAGAGGCATTTCACTGGAAGGAAGAGACTGACCAACTGGAGGAAGCCTGTGGCAGAGGAAGGAAAGAAAAGAGGAAGAAAATCTGAGGAATGGAATAGGAGCAGGGATTCTGGGTGAAAAGCACTAATGGTAAAGCCTTCAGGGGAACATAACCTGATATGATAACTGCAGAGTCAATAACGTTTGAGACTAGGAGTAGATACCATTTTGGGTTACTTCCCCAACTGTGGATCAAGGCACAGAAGGCTACGGGTAGGTAGGGAGGGATAGCAGTAAACGCACAAGCAAGCTCAGGCAGCAGCACTTAGGGCAGGTGGAGGCCGTTGTGGGTCGGTCGCTTTGAGGCTAGAGAAAGCATTGCCAGGTCTGAGAGCGTGGGTGAGGGTTGCGGGGGGGCACGTGGGAGCGCATGTGTGAGTGGGGTGCGGGGCGAGGGGTGTCGGGGGTGCGGGGCGCGGGAGGTGGGCTCAGGAGAGGCAGGCGAAGGCAGCGGGCGAGCCGGGGCAAAAGGCGAGGCGAAAGGGCCCGGGGCGGGCCGGGGAGGCGAGCGGGAGCGCAAAACAAGTGGCCGCACCTGCGGCATATGGAAGTTCCCAGGCCAGGGGTCGAGCCACAGCCACCGTAGAAGCAATGCTGACTAGTCATATTGTAAGCCAAACACGAATGTCGCACCCCCCCCCACACACACACACACAACCTCACTCAACCACACAGGGGCAATGACAGAGAGCTCTGTGATTGTGCCGCAAGGGTAGGCCCCGTGAGGCCCGGTGGATGAAGGCCTCCCTACTCGAAAGACTCAGAGCCAAGAAACCTACACGGGGCAACCCACACAAAGATTGAAGCAGGGCTCCAAACACCTCCATTTTAACAGGACCAAACTTTCACTGAAGAAGATACAGTCACCCCTATGTCTATCACAGCACTATTCATCAGAGCCAAGATGTGGAAACAGCCTAAAGGTCCACTGAGAGATGGATGCATTTCAAAACCCTGGGGACATCTGTGCACCGGCATAGTACACAGCAAGGAAAAAGCATCAAATGAATTCCATCTGCTGCAGCAAGGCTGGAACGAAAGACTCTCATACTAAGTGAAGTAAGCAGGAAAGAAAAAGACAAATACCTAAGGAGATCACGTATTGGTGGACTCTAAACGGCAGAACAGGATGATGCTATCCAAAACCCCACCTACCAGGAGGCCTACCCAACAATCAACCAACCAACTAACCCCCAGATATCAGAAACAGGTGGTGGGCAAGGAGCACACACTTGGGCTTGGCGGGTGGGGGTGGGGGAAAGGGGCTGCCCTGGGATGGATGGGGATGGGCCTCTGGGCTGCTCTGTGGATGCCACCTGCGCTGTGTGGAATGGATGGGCAACGAACGGGAGCTGGCGGTACAGCGCGGGGAAATGTCTGCGAGTGGGTCCCTTGGTGGACAAAGACCACTCGAAGAAACATTGTACCTCAGCTATACTTTAAGCACAGGAATCGAATTCAAACTCAAACTGAAACCACTCCATTTCTGACCGCTTGAGGATGAACGCCCAGCCCCTCACCTGTGGGCTCCAAACCCAACTCAGTTCCCTGTAGAGAAAGAGGCTATCCTGCCATCCTTCAAATCAGCGCCACAGTTTGGACTGCACGGTCTCTGGCATGGGGTGCAACAGGTCCCCATCCCGCCAGCATTTCAAAAACACCCCCGCCGCCCCCAAACCCCACCCCCCGGCTCCAAATCCGTGCAGCAGGTTTCTGCAGCACCTTGTTCAGTTGATCCCCTCCGAGGTGATCTTTCGGCTCCTGTGTGGGCTTCAGGGACCTGGTGGGCCATGAGAGAAGGGCCGATGGTGAGGGTGGAGAGCACAGATAGGCAGCAGGCCCTGCAGGGGAGCGGGCCTGGCGGGGAAGGCAGGGGGCTCGGACCTGGAGGTCGAGGGTGGCGGCGTTGATGGTGGTGGTGGTGTTTAGAGCAGGTGGAGGCAGTTGTTGGCCAGGTGGTATGAGGAAAGAGCACTGGTGAGGTCGGAGTGTGGGTTAGTGTTGGCGCGGGAGGATGAGGGGGTGCCAAGGAGGGCGTGCAGGGGTTGGGGAGCGTTGTCCGGGGCGGGGGCGAGGGGTGTCGGGGGTGCCGGTGCGGGTGCAGGAGGTGTGCTCCTGAGACGGAGGGAAAAGAAAGCGGGCGAGCCAGGCCAAAGGACCAGCGCAGGACCGGGGAGACGAGCGGGAGCGCAAAGAAAGTGACCACACCTGCGACACATGGAGGTTGCCGAGCCAGGGGCCGAGCCACAGCCACTGAAGAAGCAACGCCAAATAGTTATGCTGCGAGCCACACAAGTCCGGTTTCTCCGTTGCGAGAGTCATTCAAATGGCGTCGAGCAGCTGACGTCACGGCTGTCTGCGGTGGAGACGGGGGCGGGGGAGGCGAGCGCCACCTGCTGGGCTGCCGCGGGATAGGAGCGGCGCGCGCTGCTGCAGCGGAAAAGGGGAGGCCAGGCAATGAGCGCACCCCCCCGCCACCGGCGAGGGGCCTAGGTTGGCGCTCAGGCTGCGGACCAGGGAACCGAACCTCGGGACCTGCGGTCATGGGAGGAGCGGCCGACCGGCCGTGTGCTTCATCCGTTCCTAATAACAGTGTGGAGCAGGGCCCGATAACGCCTCATGCTGGGAACAAACCGGCACGGGGACAACAATGGCCTGGACCTCTTTGGCCTGGCCCTTGGCCTCCGCGGCTCCCCGGCTCCCGGGCCTCCCCTTCCGCCCCTGTGCAGGGGCACTCGTGTCCTGGAGGGACGGCGACCACCGGCTGCCCTG
Organism: Sus scrofa; assembly: GCF_054392235.1. Lineage (NCBI taxonomy): Eukaryota > Metazoa > Chordata > Mammalia > Artiodactyla > Suidae > Sus > Sus scrofa. The sequence goes on from NW_028146964.1 coordinate 93,418, forward strand.
CCTGCCCAGTCCTCGGCCGTACTCAGCCCACGGCGGGCTCCTGGAGAGCCCTGGGCCGGGCCCCCCTCGGTAGTGCCAGGGAGGAAAACGGGGGCTGGTCTGCAGGGGCATTGGCCAGAGGCTGGCGACCACAACCACGGGGGTGGGGGGTGGAGTGGGGGGGGCGGCGCGGGGTGGGGTGGAGTGGGGGGGGAACCTCCCGGCATGGGGGGTGGGGGGCGGGCCCGGTGGCTGTCTGGGGCGGGAGAGCCGGGGCCCCGAGCACAGCAAGGAGCCGCACCGCCAGCCCAATGGACCCGGTCCCCTGCCGCCCACCCGGGGTCTAGAGGGAGGGTCAGGCCGGGCCCGAAGCCTGCTGGACGCTGCTCTGTCCGCCGCTGGACGCCCAGGACGGTCCCCCTCGCGGGCCATGCCATCACAGCAGCCCCCCGCCGAGGAGCGCCCCAGGCTCGCGAGAAGGAGCGCCCCGGGGGAAGCCGAGGCGCTCCAAGCAGGATGAGGCTACCGGGGGCCGGCTGAGGCCAGGGAGGGCCCGGTTCCCGCCGTTCCCTGGGCTGCTGGCAGGGGCTCCTGGGCGCAAGCCCACCCAAGGCCTTGGAGGAAGTCCCAGGGCTCGGCTGGGCTCGGAGGCCAAGGGGCAGCCGAAGGGAGGGTGCAGAGGCAGGCAGGGGCCGGCTCCCTCCACCCCCACCGGGCCTCCCAGGCCCAGGCAGGCGCCGGCCTCTCGGGTCCTCAGAGCCATGGGGGGCCACGGAGGACAGGACGCAGGGAGAGCAGCACCCCACCCCCGCGGAGAAGGACCTCGCCTCGGGGGGGGGGCCCTGCGGCCAGGGCCCCGGGTCCAGGGCGGGTGGGCTGTGTGAGCGGCAGGCCCCACCAGCTGGCCCTCCCTGCCTCCGTCTGGGATCAGACGACCAGTGTCCACGGCAGCCCGCGGAGCCGAGCCCCGGAAGCTGGGGCCATGGCCCTCGGCCCCAGGCTTCACCGCAGGGCCGGCGGCTGGGCTTCGGCGGCCAGAGGGTGACAGGCCTGAGCCCCAAGCACGCGAACGCAGGAGAGGCAAGACCCGGCCGGCTCTGTCCCTGCCCCCCGAGGCCGCCTTGGACCTGGCGGCGGCGGCGGCGGCGGCGGCGGCGGCGGCGGCCGGACACGAGCCGGGTGGTCTCCTGGGGCAAGACAGACCTTCTCAGGCTGAGGGCCCAAGCAAGGCCCAGCACCAGCCGCCTCCGCGTCAGGAAGGACGGAGCGGACCAAGGCAGGCCCACCGCCTGCCTGGCGGGCACCGAAGGCTTCGCTGGGGTTTCCCGGACACAGGAAGGGAGGGACGCGGGTCCGGGGAGGGCCAGGGGTTCGGAGCCCACAGCTGAGGTCCCGCCCGCAGAGAGCCGCCGGGAGGCCCAAGGGCTGCGAGGGTGGGCCTGGGAGGCGGCCGGAGGAGTCGGCCCAGGCGGAAACAGGCTCTGGGCAGAGGTCGTGCCTGCAAGCCATGCTTCTCGTGGCACGTGGACCCTGCCAGCCTCCCACCCGCCTTGCCCTTGGATCCCTGTGGGCCGCCAGGGCCCTCGGGCACTGGGGGATCCGCGTGGCCCGGCACGTGGCCTCAAGGCCGTTCACAGAGAGGGGTCGCCGGGCCGCTGGGCCGGGGCTGGTGTGCGTGTGTGTGTGTGCGCGGGCGTGTGTCTGTGCGTGTGTGTCCGTGTGTGCGTGCGTGTGTGTGAAGTTCTGGGGCAACCCTGCGTCGGACAAGCCCTCTCTGCACCATTTGCCCACCGGCCTCGGCTCATCTCCTGTCTCTGTCTCGGTCTCTCGGTCAGCTTCTCGCCGTCTGTCCAAGGGCAAGCCGGGTGGGGGTGGGGGTGGGGGTGGGGGTGGGGGTGGGGGGTGGAGAGGGTGGTACGCAAGAGACAAGGAACCCACTGGAGAAGAAAGATGATCTCGGGCCGCGGTGGAGACGACGTCTGAGGGAGGGACCAGGGACCCCTATGGGTGGCTCGCAGGAGGGGCCCCTGGGTGGAGAACTGAAAGGCGAGCGGGTTGTGGCTCTGCCCAGCGCGGTCACCCACCAGGCAGCCTCTCTTGTCACCCTGCTGGTCCTCACGTCAGCATCCACGCGTGCTGATCTCTAGCGGAGGGCTGGCCAGGCCCCGGGACACCCACGCCCGCCAGCGTGCGTGCACGCGCGCGCGCACACACCCCGCCCACCCCACCCCCCCAAACACGCCCCTTCCCTCACCCCCACCAGGGGCAGTGACGGAGAGCTCTGTGATGGTGCCGCACGGGGAGGCCCCGTGAGGCCCCGGTGGCTGAAGGCCTCCCTCCTCGACAGAGCCAAGGGACCCACTCGCAGACATTTCCCCGCGCTGTACCGGCGGCTCCCCTGGCCCATCCATTCCACACAGCGCAGGTGGCATCCACAGAGCAGCCCAGAGGCCCATCCCCATCCATCCCAGGGCAGCCCCTTTCCCCCACCCCCACCCCCGCCCCCACCCGCCAAGCCCAAGTGTGTGCTCCTTGCCCACCATCCCCCCCGACACACACGCCCCCCCCCCAACACGCCCCTTCCCTCACCCCCACAAGGGGCAGTGACAGAGAGCTCTGTGATGGTGCCGCACGGGGAGGCCCCGTGAGGCCCCGGTGGCTGAAGGCCTCCCTCCTCGACAGAGTCTCAGCCAAGCAGCCCTACACGGGCCGGCCCACACAAAGACCGAAGCCGGCCTCCAAACAGCTCCATTTCACCGGGACCAAACTTTCCCGGAAGCAGACCCGGGCACCCCTCTGTCTGTCGCCGCACTACTCACCAGAGCCAAGATCTGGAAGCCACCTAAAGGTCCACTGACAGGTGAGTGCACTTCGAAGGCCCGGGGACATCCATGCGATGGCATCGCACACAGCCAGGAAAAAGCGGCAGAACGAGTGCCATCTGCCGCCGCGGGGCTGGAACGAGAGACCCTCATACTAAGCGAAGGAAGCCAGAAAGGCAAAGACAAGTGCCCTAGGACATCACCTGTTGGTGGACTCTAAACGCCGCAACGGATGGCGCTATCTAAACACCCACCCGCAGACTCCAGAAACCGACGGTGGGCAAGGAGCACACACTTGGGCTTGGCAGGTGGGGGAAAGGGGCTGCCCTGGGATGGATGGGGATGGGCCCCTGGGCTGCTCTGTGGATGCCACCTGCGCTGTGTGGAATGGATGGGCCACGGGAGCCGCCGGTACAGCGCGGGGAAATGTCTGCGAGTGGGTCCCTTGGCGGACCAAGACCCCTGGAAGAAACATTGGACATCAGCTCGACTTTAATCGTAAGAATCGACCTCCGACTCAAAGCAGACGGAGCCACTGCATTGCTGACCGCAGGAGGATTGAGGACGCACGCCCAGCGCCCTCAGCTGCGGGCTCCAAACCCGAGTCAGTTCCCTGTGCAGAAAGAGGCTATCCTCCCAGGCTTCAAGTCAGCGCCAGCGACCTGACGGGGCCGTCTCGGGCATGGGGTGCCACCGTCCGCCCCCCCCCCCCAGCCCGCCAGCCTTTGCAAACAACGAAACCCAAACGATCCTCCCCGCGGGTTTTTCCAAGCTCTGGTTCAGGTGATCCCGAGGCAGCCTTTGTTTGTTTGTTTGTTTGTTTGTTTGTTTGTTTGTTTGCTTGTTTGTTTGCTTGTTTGTGGATCTGGGCTGCTGGGGCCAATGGGGGTCTTGGGTGGGCTTCAAGGACCTGTCGGGCCACGAGGGATGTGCGGGTGTGGTGTGGGTGGAGAGCACAGGTGGGCAGCAGGCCCTGCGGGGGAGCGGGCCTGGCGGGGAGGGCAGGAGGCTCGGACCGGCCCGTGAGGGACGCGGCGGCGGCGGCGGCGGCGGCGGGGGGCGCTGCGGTGGCGGCGCTTAGGGCAGGTGGCGGCCGCTGTGGGTCGGTGGCTTGAGGCAAGAGAGAGCATTGCGAGGTGCGAGAGTGTGGGTGAGGGTTGCGGGGGGCGCGTGGGAGCGCGTGTGTGAGTGGGGGTGCGGGGCGCGGGAGGTGGGCTCGGGAGAGGCAGGCGAAGGCAGCGGGCGAGCCGGGGCAAAAGGCGAGGCGAAAGGGCCCGGGGCGGGCCGGGGAGGCGAGCGGGAGCGCAAAACAAGTGGCCGCACCTGCGGCATATGGAGGTTCCCAGGCTAGGGGTCGAGCCACAGCCACTGTAGAAGCAACGCCGAGTAGTTATGTTGTGAGCCACACGGGAAGTCCGAGTTCTCGGCTGCCGAGAGGCGCTCAAATGGAGCCGGGCGGCTGACGTCACGGGCGTCGGCGCGGCGGCCGGGTGGGAGCGAGCGCCACCTGGTGGGCTGCCGGGGGATGGGAGCGCCGCGCGTTGCTGGAGGGGAGGGGAGTGGGGGGGGGTGTCCCGGCGTCCGGGGGGGCGGGGGGGTGGGGTGGGGTGGGGGCGGAGGGGTGGAGGGGGTGAGGGCGCGGGGGTGTGTCCCGGGGGTCGGGGGGGAGTGTGTGTGTGTGTGGGTGGGTGGGGGGATGTCCCGGGGGTCTGGGCTGGCGCTCGGGGGCTTCGGGACAGTGTGGAGCGGTGTGGGGACAGTGCCTCAGGGCCGCACGCTGGGATCGCCCCGCCCTGCCCTGGGGCCTGGCCGGCCTGGCCCTTGGCCTCCGCGGCTCCCCGGCTCCCGGGCCTCCCCTTCCGCCCCTGTGCAGGGGCACTCGTGTCCTGGAGGGACGGCGACCACCGGCTGCCCTGCCTGCCCAGTCCTCGGCCGTACTCAGCCCACGGCGGGCTCCTGGAGAGCCCTGGGCCGGGCCCCCCTCGGTAGTGCCAGGGAGGAAAACGGGGGCTGGTCTGCAGGGGCATTGGCCAGAGGCTGGCGACCACAACCACGGGGGTGGGGGGTGGGGGGGGCGGCGCGGGGTGGGGTGGGGTGGGGTGGGGTGGAGTGGGGGGGGAACCTCCCGGCATGGGGGGTGGGGGGCGGGCCCGGTGGCTGTCTGGGGCGGGAGAGCCGGGGCCCCGAGCACAGCAAGGAGCCGCACCGCCAGCCCAATGGACCCGGTCCCCTGCCGCCCACCCGGGGTCTAGAGGGAGGGTCAGGCCGGGCCCGAAGCCTGCTGGACGCTGCTCTGTCCGCCGCTGGACGCCCAGGACGGTCCCCCTCGCGGGCCATGCCATCACAGCAGCCCCCCGCCGAGGAGCGCCCCAGGCTCGCGAGAAGGAGCGCCCCGGGGGAAGCCGAGGCGCTCCAAGCAGGATGAGGCTACCGGGGGCCGGCTGAGGCCAGGGAGGGCCCGGTTCCCGCCGTTCCCTGGGCTGCTGGCAGGGGCTCCTGGGCGCAAGCCCACCCAAGGCCTTGGAGGAAGTCCCAGGGCTCGGCTGGGCTCGGAGGCCAAGGGGCAGCCGAAGGGAGGGTGCAGAGGCAGGCAGGGGCCGGCTCCCTCCACCCCCACCGGGCCTCCCAGGCCCAGGCAGGCGCCGGCCTCTCGGGTCCTCAGAGCCATGGGGGGCCACGGAGGACAGGACGCAGGGAGAGCAGCACCCCACCCCCGCGGAGAAGGACCTCGCCTCGGGGGGGGGGCCCTGCGGCCAGGGCCCCGGGTCCAGGGCGGGTGGGCTGTGTGAGCGGCAGGCCCCACCAGCTGGCCCTCCCTGCCTCCGTCTGGGATCAGACGACCAGTGTCCACGGCAGCCCGCGGAGCCGAGCCCCGGAAGCTGGGGCCATGGCCCTCGGCCCCAGGCTTCACCGCAGGGCCGGCGGCTGGGCTTCGGCGGCCAGAGGGTGACAGGCCTGAGCCCCAAGCACGCGAACGCAGGAGAGGCAAGACCCGGCCGGCTCTGTCCCTGCCCCCCGAGGCCGCCTTGGACCTGGCGGCGGCGGCGGCGGCGGCGGCGGCGGCGGCGGCCGGACACGAGCCGGGTGGTCTCCTGGGGCAAGACAGACCTTCTCAGGCTGAGGGCCCAAGCAAGGCCCAGCACCAGCCGCCTCCGCGTCAGGAAGGACGGAGCGGACCAAGGCAGGCCCACCGCCTGCCTGGCGGGCACCGAAGGCTTCGCTGGGGTTTCCCGGACACAGGAAGGGAGGGACGCGGGTCCGGGGAGGGCCAGGGGTTCGGAGCCCACAGCTGAGGTCCCGCCCGCAGAGAGCCGCCGGGAGGCCCAAGGGCTGCGAGGGTGGGCCTGGGAGGCGGCCGGAGGAGTCGGCCCAGGCGGAAACAGGCTCTGGGCAGAGGTCGTGCCTGCAAGCCATGCTTCTCGTGGCACGTGGACCCTGCCAGCCTCCCACCCGCCTTGCCCTTGGATCCCTGTGGGCCGCCAGGGCCCTCGGGCACTGGGGGATCCGCGTGGCCCGGCACGTGGCCTCAAGGCCGTTCACAGAGAGGGGTCGCCGGGCCGCTGGGCCGGGGCTGGTGTGCGTGTGTGTGTGTGCGCGGGCGTGTGTCTGTGCGTGTGTGTCCGTGTGTGCGTGCGTGTGTGTGAAGTTCTGGGGCAACCCTGCGTCGGACAAGCCCTCTCTGCACCATTTGCCCACCGGCCTCGGCTCATCTCCTGTCTCTGTCTCGGTCTCTCGGTCAGCTTCTCGCCGTCTGTCCAAGGGCAAGCCGGGTGGGGGTGGGGGTGGGGGTGGGGGTGGGGGTGGGGGGTGGAGAGGGTGGTACGCAAGAGACAAGGAACCCACTGGAGAAGAAAGATGATCTCGGGCCGCGGTGGAGACGACGTCTGAGGGAGGGACCAGGGACCCCTATGGGTGGCTCGCAGGAGGGGCCCCTGGGTGGAGAACTGAAAGGCGAGCGGGTTGTGGCTCTGCCCAGCGCGGTCACCCACCAGGCAGCCTCTCTTGTCACCCTGCTGGTCCTCACGTCAGCATCCACGCGTGCTGATCTCTAGCGGAGGGCTGGCCAGGCCCCGGGACACCCACGCCCGCCAGCGTGCGTGCACGCGCGCGCGCACACACCCCGCCCACCCCACCCCCCCAAACACGCCCCTTCCCTCACCCCCACCAGGGGCAGTGACGGAGAGCTCTGTGATGGTGCCGCACGGGGAGGCCCCGTGAGGCCCCGGTGGCTGAAGGCCTCCCTCCTCGACAGAGCCAAGGGACCCACTCGCAGACATTTCCCCGCGCTGTACCGGCGGCTCCCCTGGCCCATCCATTCCACACAGCGCAGGTGGCATCCACAGAGCAGCCCAGAGGCCCATCCCCATCCATCCCAGGGCAGCCCCTTTCCCCCACCCCCACCCCCGCCCCCACCCGCCAAGCCCAAGTGTGTGCTCCTTGCCCACCATCCCCCCCGACACACACGCCCCCCCCCCAACACGCCCCTTCCCTCACCCCCACAAGGGGCAGTGACAGAGAGCTCTGTGATGGTGCCGCACGGGGAGGCCCCGTGAGGCCCCGGTGGCTGAAGGCCTCCCTCCTCGACAGAGTCTCAGCCAAGCAGCCCTACACGGGCCGGCCCACACAAAGACCGAAGCCGGCCTCCAAACAGCTCCATTTCACCGGGACCAAACTTTCCCGGAAGCAGACCCGGGCACCCCTCTGTCTGTCGCCGCACTACTCACCAGAGCCAAGATCTGGAAGCCACCTAAAGGTCCACTGACAGGTGAGTGCACTTCGAAGGCCCGGGGACATCCATGCGATGGCATCGCACACAGCCAGGAAAAAGCGGCAGAACGAGTGCCATCTGCCGCCGCGGGGCTGGAACGAGAGACCCTCATACTAAGCGAAGGAAGCCAGAAAGGCAAAGACAAGTGCCCTAGGACATCACCTGTTGGTGGACTCTAAACGCCGCAACGGATGGCGCTATCTAAACACCCACCCGCAGACTCCAGAAACCGACGGTGGGCAAGGAGCACACACTTGGGCTTGGCAGGTGGGGGAAAGGGGCTGCCCTGGGATGGATGGGGATGGGCCCCTGGGCTGCTCTGTGGATGCCACCTGCGCTGTGTGGAATGGATGGGCCACGGGAGCCGCCGGTACAGCGCGGGGAAATGTCTGCGAGTGGGTCCCTTGGCGGACCAAGACCCCTGGAAGAAACATTGGACATCAGCTCGACTTTAATCGTAAGAATCGACCTCCGACTCAAAGCAGACGGAGCCACTGCATTGCTGACCGCAGGAGGATTGAGGACGCACGCCCAGCGCCCTCAGCTGCGGGCTCCAAACCCGAGTCAGTTCCCTGTGCAGAAAGAGGCTATCCTCCCAGGCTTCAAGTCAGCGCCAGCGACCTGACGGGGCCGTCTCGGGCATGGGGTGCCACCGTCCGCCCCCCCGCCCCCAGCCCGCCAGCCTTTGCAAACAACGAAACCCAAACGATCCTCCCCGCGGGTTTTTCCAAGCTCTGGTTCAGGTGATCCCGAGGCAGCCTTTGTTTGTTTGTTTGCTTGTTTGTTTGCTTGTTTGTGGATCTGGGCTGCTGGGGCCAGTGGGGGTCTTGGGTGAGCTTCAAGGACCTGTCGGGCCACGAGGGATGTGCGGGTGTGGTGTGGGTGGAGAGCACAGGTGGGCAGCAGGCCCTGCGGGGGAGCGGGCCTGGCGGGGAGGGCAGGAGGCACGGACCGGCCCGTGAGGGACGCGGCGGCGGCGGCGGCGGCGGCGGCGGCGGCGGCGGTGGGGGGCGCTGCGGTGGCGGCGCTTAGGGCAGGTGGCGGCCGCTGTGGGTCGGTGGCTTGAGGCAAGAGAGAGCATTGCGAGGTGCGAGAGTGTGGGTGAGGGTTGCGGGGGGCGCGTGGGAGCGCGTGTGTGAGTGGGGGTGCGGGGCGCGGGAGGTGGGCTCGGGAGAGGCAGGCGAAGGCAGCGGGCGAGCCGGGGCAAAAGGCGAGGCGAAAGGGCCCGGGGCGGGCCGGGGAGGCGAGCGGGAGCGCAAAACAAGTGGCCGCACCTGCGGCATATGGAGGTTCCCAGGCTAGGGGTCGAGCCACAGCCACTGTAGAAGCAACGCCGAGTAGTTATGTTGTGAGCCACACGGGAAGTCCGAGTTCTCGGCTGCCGAGAGGCGCTCAAATGGAGCCGGGCGGCTGACGTCACGGGCGTCGGCGCGGCGGCCGGGTGGGAGCGAGCGCCACCTGGTGGGCTGCCGGGGGATGGGAGCGCCGCGCGTTGCTGGAGGGGAGGGGAGTGGGGGGGGGTGTCCCGGCGTCCGGGGGGGCGGGGGGGTGGGGTGGGGTGGGGGCGGAGGGGTGGAGGGGGTGAGGGCGCGGGGGTGTGTCCCGGGGGTCGGGGGGGGAGTGTGTGTGTGTGTGGGTGGGTGGGGGGATGTCCCGGGGGTCTGGGCTGGCGCTCGGGGGCTTCGGGACAGTGTGGAGCGGTGTGGGGACAGTGCCTCAGGGCCGCACGCTGGGATCGCCCCGCCCTGCCCTGGGGCCTGGCCGGCCTGGCCCTTGGCCTCCGCGGCTCCCCGGCTCCCGGGCCTCCCCTTCCGCCCCTGTGCAGGGGCACTCGTGTCCTGGAGGGACGGCGACCACCGGCTGCCCTGCCTGCCCAGTCCTCGGCCGTACTCAGCCCACGGCGGGCTCCTGGAGAGCCCTGGGCCGGGCCCCCCTCGGTAGTGCCAGGGAGGAAAACGGGGGCTGGTCTGCAGGGGCATTGGCCAGAGGCTGGCGACCACAACCACGGGGGTGGGGGGTGGGGGGGGCGGCGCGGGGTGGGGTGGGGTGGGGTGGGGTGGAGTGGGGGGGGAACCTCCCGGCATGGGGGGTGGGGGGCGGGCCCGGTGGCTGTCTGGGGCGGGAGAGCCGGGGCCCCGAGCACAGCAAGGAGCCGCACCGCCAGCCCAATGGACCCGGTCCCCTGCCGCCCACCCGGGGTCTAGAGGGAGGGTCAGGCCGGGCCCGAAGCCTGCTGGACGCTGCTCTGTCCGCCGCTGGACGCCCAGGACGGTCCCCCTCGCGGGCCATGCCATCACAGCAGCCCCCCGCCGAGGAGCGCCCCAGGCTCGCGAGAAGGAGCGCCCCGGGGGAAGCCGAGGCGCTCCAAGCAGGATGAGGCTACCGGGGGCCGGCTGAGGCCAGGGAGGGCCCGGTTCCCGCCGTTCCCTGGGCTGCTGGCAGGGGCTCCTGGGCGCAAGCCCACCCAAGGCCTTGGAGGAAGTCCCAGGGCTCGGCTGGGCTCGGAGGCCAAGGGGCAGCCGAAGGGAGGGTGCAGAGGCAGGCAGGGGCCGGCTCCCTCCACCCCCACCGGGCCTCCCAGGCCCAGGCAGGCGCCGGCCTCTCGGGTCCTCAGAGCCATGGGGGGCCACGGAGGACAGGACGCAGGGAGAGCAGCACCCCACCCCCGCGGAGAAGGACCTCGCCTCGGGGGGGCCCTGCGGCCAGGGCCCCGGGTCCAGGGCGGGTGGGCTGTGTGAGCGGCAGGCCCCACCAGCTGGCCCTCCCTGCCTCCGTCTGGGATCAGACGACCAGTGTCCACGGCAGCCCGCGGAGCCGAGCCCCGGAAGCTGGGGCCATGGCCCTCGGCCCCAGGCTTCACCGCAGGGCCGGCGGCTGGGCTTCGGCGGCCAGAGGGTGACAGGCCTGAGCCCCAAGCACGCGAACGCAGGAGAGGCAAGACCCGGCCGGCTCTGTCCCTGCCCCCCGAGGCCGCCTTGGACCTGGCGGCGGCGGCGGCGGCGGCGGCCGGACACGAGCCGGGTGGTCTCCTGGGGCAAGACAGACCTTCTCAGGCTGAGGGCCCAAGCAAGGCCCAGCACCAGCCGCCTCCGCGTCAGGAAGGACGGAGCGGACCAAGGCAGGCCCACCGCCTGCCTGGCGGGCACCGAAGGCTTCGCTGGGGTTTCCCGGACACAGGAAGGGAGGGACGCGGGTCCGGGGAGGGCCAGGGGTTCGGAGCCCACAGCTGAGGTCCCGCCCGCAGAGAGCCGCCGGGAGGCCCAAGGGCTGCGAGGGTGGGCCTGGGAGGCGGCCGGAGGAGTCGGCCCAGGCGGAAACAGGCTCTGGGCAGAGGTCGTGCCTGCAAGCCATGCTTCTCGTGGCACGTGGACCCTGCCAGCCTCCCACCCGCCTTGCCCTTGGATCCCTGTGGGCCGCCAGGGCCCTCGGGCACTGGGGGATCCGCGTGGCCCGGCACGTGGCCTCAAGGCCGTTCACAGAGAGGGGTCGCCGGGCCGCTGGGCCGGGGCTGGTGTGCGTGTGTGTGTGTGCGCGGGCGTGTGTCTGTGCGTGTGTGTCCGTGTGTGCGTGCGTGTGTGTGAAGTTCTGGGGCAACCCTGCGTCGGACAAGCCCTCTCTGCACCATTTGCCCACCGGCCTCGGCTCATCTCCTGTCTCTGTCTCGGTCTCTCGGTCAGCTTCTCGCCGTCTGTCCAAGGGCAAGCCGGGTGGGGGTGGGGGTGGGGGTGGGGGTGGGGGGTGGAGAGGGTGGTACGCAAGAGACAAGGAACCCACTGGAGAAGAAAGATGATCTCGGGCCGCGGTGGAGACGACGTCTGAGGGAGGGACCAGGGACCCCTATGGGTGGCTCGCAGGAGGGGCCCCTGGGTGGAGAACTGAAAGGCGAGCGGGTTGTGGCTCTGCCCAGCGCGGTCACCCACCAGGCAGCCTCTCTTGTCACCCTGCTGGTCCTCACGTCAGCATCCACGCGTGCTGATCTCTAGCGGAGGGCTGGCCAGGCCCCGGGACACCCACGCCCGCCAGCGTGCGTGCACGCGCGCGCGCACACACCCCGCCCACCCCACCCCCCCAAACACGCCCCTTCCCTCACCCCCACCAGGGGCAGTGACGGAGAGCTCTGTGATGGTGCCGCACGGGGAGGCCCCGTGAGGCCCCGGTGGCTGAAGGCCTCCCTCCTCGACAGAGCCAAGGGACCCACTCGCAGACATTTCCCCGCGCTGTACCGGCGGCTCCCCTGGCCCATCCATTCCACACAGCGCAGGTGGCATCCACAGAGCAGCCCAGAGGCCCATCCCCATCCATCCCAGGGCAGCCCCTTTCCCCCACCCCCACCCCCGCCCCCACCCGCCAAGCCCAAGTGTGTGCTCCTTGCCCACCATCCCCCCCGACACACACGCCCCCCCCCCCAACACGCCCCTTCCCTCACCCCCACAAGGGGCAGTGACAGAGAGCTCTGTGATGGTGCCGCACGGGGAGGCCCCGTGAGGCCCCGGTGGCTGAAGGCCTCCCTCCTCGACAGAGTCTCAGCCAAGCAGCCCTACACGGGCCGGCCCACACAAAGACCGAAGCCGGCCTCCAAACAGCTCCATTTCACCGGGACCAAACTTTCCCGGAAGCAGACCCGGGCACCCCTCTGTCTGTCGCCGCACTACTCACCAGAGCCAAGATCTGGAAGCCACCTAAAGGTCCACTGACAGGTGAGTGCACTTCGAAGGCCCGGGGACATCCATGCGATGGCATCGCACACAGCCAGGAAAAAGCGGCAGAACGAGTGCCATCTGCCGCCGCGGGGCTGGAACGAGAGACCCTCATACTAAGCGAAGGAAGCCAGAAAGGCAAAGACAAGTGCCCTAGGACATCACCTGTTGGTGGACTCTAAACGCCGCAACGGATGGCGCTATCTAAACACCCACCCGCAGACTCCAGAAACCGACGGTGGGCAAGGAGCACACACTTGGGCTTGGCAGGTGGGGGAAAGGGGCTGCCCTGGGATGGATGGGGATGGGCCCCTGGGCTGCTCTGTGGATGCCACCTGCGCTGTGTGGAATGGATGGGCCACGGGAGCCGCCGGTACAGCGCGGGGAAATGTCTGCGAGTGGGTCCCTTGGCGGACCAAGACCCCTGGAAGAAACATTGGACATCAGCTCGACTTTAATCGTAAGAATCGACCTCCGACTCAAAGCAGACGGAGCCACTGCATTGCTGACCGCAGGAGGATTGAGGACGCACGCCCAGCGCCCTCAGCTGCGGGCTCCAAACCCGAGTCAGTTCCCTGTGCAGAAAGAGGCTATCCTCCCAGGCTTCAAGTCAGCGCCAGCGACCTGACGGGGCCGTCTCGGGCATGGGGTGCCACCGTCCGCCCCCCCGCCCCCAGCCCGCCAGCCTTTGCAAACAACGAAACCCAAACGATCCTCCCCGCGGGTTTTTCCAAGCTCTGGTTCAGGTGATCCCGAGGCAGCCTTTGTTTGTTTGTTTGCTTGTTTGTTTGCTTGTTTGTGGATCTGGGCTGCTGGGGCCAATGGGGGTCTTGGGTGGGCTTCAAGGACCTGTCGGGCCACGAGGGATGTGCGGGTGTGGTGTGGGTGGAGAGCACAGGTGGGCAGCAGGCCCTGCGGGGGAGCGGGCCTGGCGGGGAGGGCAGGAGGCTCGGACCGGCCCGTGAGGGACGCGGCGGCGGCGGCGGCGGCGGCGGGGGGCGCTGCGGTGGCGGCGCTTAGGGCAGGTGGCGGCCGCTGTGGGTCGGTGGCTTGAGGCAAGAGAGAGCATTGCGAGGTGCGAGAGTGTGGGTGAGGGTTGCGGGGGGCGCGTGGGAGCGCGTGTGTGAGTGGGGGTGCGGGGCGCGGGGGGTCGGGGGTGCGGGGCGCGGGAGGTGGGCTCGGGAGAGGCAGGCGAAGGCAGCGGGCGAGCCGGGGCAAAAGGCGAGGCGAAAGGGCCCGGGGCGGGCCGGGGAGGCGAGCGGGAGCGCAAAACAAGTGGCCGCACCTGCGGCATATGGAGGTTCCCAGGCTAGGGGTCGAGCCACAGCCACTGTAGAAGCAACGCCGAGTAGTTATGTTGTGAGCCACACGGGAAGTCCGAGTTCTCGGCTGCCGAGAGGCGCTCAAATGGAGCCGGGCGGCTGACGTCACGGGCGTCGGCGCGGCGGCCGGGTGGGAGCGAGCGCCACCTGGTGGGCTGCCGGGGGATGGGAGCGCCGCGCGTTGCTGGAGGGGAGGGGAGTGGGGGGGGGTGTCCCGGCGTCCGGGGGGGCGGGGGGGTGGGGTGGGGTGGGGGCGGAGGGGTGGAGGGGGTGAGGGCGCGGGGGTGTGTCCCGGGGGTCGGGGGGGAGTGTGTGTGTGTGTGGGTGGGTGGGGGGATGTCCCGGGGGTCTGGGCTGGCGCTCGGGGGCTTCGGGACAGTGTGGAGCGGTGTGGGGACAGTGCCTCAGGGCCGCACGCTGGGATCGCCCCGCCCTGCCCTGGGGCCTGGCCGGCCTGGCCCTTGGCCTCCGCGGCTCCCCGGCTCCCGGGCCTCCCCTTCCGCCCCTGTGCAGGGGCACTCGTGTCCTGGAGGGACGGCGACCACCGGCTGCCCTGCCTGCCCAGTCCTCGGCCGTACTCAGCCCACGGCGGGCTCCTGGAGAGCCCTGGGCCGGGCCCCCCTCGGTAGTGCCAGGGAGGAAAACGGGGGCTGGTCTGCAGGGGCATTGGCCAGAGGCTGGCGACCACAACCACGGGGGTGGGGGGTGGGGGGGGCGGCGCGGGGTGGGGTGGGGTGGGGTGGGGTGGAGTGGGGGGGGAACCTCCCGGCATGGGGGGTGGGGGGCGGGCCCGGTGGCTGTCTGGGGCGGGAGAGCCGGGGCCCCGAGCACAGCAAGGAGCCGCACCGCCAGCCCAATGGACCCGGTCCCCTGCCGCCCACCCGGGGTCTAGAGGGAGGGTCAGGCCGGGCCCGAAGCCTGCTGGACGCTGCTCTGTCCGCCGCTGGACGCCCAGGACGGTCCCCCTCGCGGGCCATGCCATCACAGCAGCCCCCCGCCGAGGAGCGCCCCAGGCTCGCGAGAAGGAGCGCCCCGGGGGAAGCCGAGGCGCTCCAAGCAGGATGAGGCTACCGGGGGCCGGCTGAGGCCAGGGAGGGCCCGGTTCCCGCCGTTCCCTGGGCTGCTGGCAGGGGCTCCTGGGCGCAAGCCCACCCAAGGCCTTGGAGGAAGTCCCAGGGCTCGGCTGGGCTCGGAGGCCAAGGGGCAGCCGAAGGGAGGGTGCAGAGGCAGGCAGGGGCCGGCTCCCTCCACCCCCACCGGGCCTCCCAGGCCCAGGCAGGCGCCGGCCTCTCGGGTCCTCAGAGCCATGGGGGGCCACGGAGGACAGGACGCAGGGAGAGCAGCACCCCACCCCCGCGGAGAAGGACCTCGCCTCGGGGGGGGGCCCTGCGGCCAGGGCCCCGGGTCCAGGGCGGGTGGGCTGTGTGAGCGGCAGGCCCCACCAGCTGGCCCTCCCTGCCTCCGTCTGGGATCAGACGACCAGTGTCCACGGCAGCCCGCGGAGCCGAGCCCCGGAAGCTGGGGCCATGGCCCTCGGCCCCAGGCTTCACCGCAGGGCCGGCGGCTGGGCTTCGGCGGCCAGAGGGTGACAGGCCTGAGCCCCAAGCACGCGAACGCAGGAGAGGCAAGACCCGGCCGGCTCTGTCCCTGCCCCCCGAGGCCGCCTTGGACCTGGCGGCGGCGGCGGCGGCGGCGGCGGCGGCCGGACACGAGCCGGGTGGTCTCCTGGGGCAAGACAGACCTTCTCAGGCTGAGGGCCCAAGCAAGGCCCAGCACCAGCCGCCTCCGCGTCAGGAAGGACGGAGCGGACCAAGGCAGGCCCACCGCCTGCCTGGCGGGCACCGAAGGCTTCGCTGGGGTTTCCCGGACACAGGAAGGGAGGGACGCGGGTCCGGGGAGGGCCAGGGGTTCGGAGCCCACAGCTGAGGTCCCGCCCGCAGAGAGCCGCCGGGAGGCCCAAGGGCTGCGAGGGTGGGCCTGGGAGGCGGCCGGAGGAGTCGGCCCAGGCGGAAACAGGCTCTGGGCAGAGGTCGTGCCTGCAAGCCATGCTTCTCGTGGCACGTGGACCCTGCCAGCCTCCCACCCGCCTTGCCCTTGGATCCCTGTGGGCCGCCAGGGCCCTCGGGCACTGGGGGATCCGCGTGGCCCGGCACGTGGCCTCAAGGCCGTTCACAGAGAGGGGTCGCCGGGCCGCTGGGCCGGGGCTGGTGTGCGTGTGTGTGTGTGCGCGGGCGTGTGTCTGTGCGTGTGTGTCCGTGTGTGCGTGCGTGTGTGTGAAGTTCTGGGGCAACCCTGCGTCGGACAAGCCCTCTCTGCACCATTTGCCCACCGGCCTCGGCTCATCTCCTGTCTCTGTCTCGGTCTCTCGGTCAGCTTCTCGCCGTCTGTCCAAGGGCAAGCCGGGTGGGGGTGGGGGTGGGGGTGGGGGTGGGGGTGGGGGGTGGAGAGGGTGGTACGCAAGAGACAAGGAACCCACTGGAGAAGAAAGATGATCTCGGGCCGCGGTGGAGACGACGTCTGAGGGAGGGACCAGGGACCCCTATGGGTGGCTCGCAGGAGGGGCCCCTGGGTGGAGAACTGAAAGGCGAGCGGGTTGTGGCTCTGCCCAGCGCGGTCACCCACCAGGCAGCCTCTCTTGTCACCCTGCTGGTCCTCACGTCAGCATCCACGCGTGCTGATCTCTAGCGGAGGGCTGGCCAGGCCCCGGGACACCCACGCCCGCCAGCGTGCGTGCACGCGCGCGCGCACACACCCCGCCCACCCCACCCCCCCAAACACGCCCCTTCCCTCACCCCCACCAGGGGCAGTGACGGAGAGCTCTGTGATGGTGCCGCACGGGGAGGCCCCGTGAGGCCCCGGTGGCTGAAGGCCTCCCTCCTCGACAGAGCCAAGGGACCCACTCGCAGACATTTCCCCGCGCTGTACCGGCGGCTCCCCTGGCCCATCCATTCCACACAGCGCAGGTGGCATCCACAGAGCAGCCCAGAGGCCCATCCCCATCCATCCCAGGGCAGCCCCTTTCCCCCACCCCCACCCCCGCCCCCACCCGCCAAGCCCAAGTGTGTGCTCCTTGCCCACCATCCCCCCCGACACACACGCCCCCCCCCCAACACGCCCCTTCCCTCACCCCCACAAGGGGCAGTGACAGAGAGCTCTGTGATGGTGCCGCACGGGGAGGCCCCGTGAGGCCCCGGTGGCTGAAGGCCTCCCTCCTCGACAGAGTCTCAGCCAAGCAGCCCTACACGGGCCGGCCCACACAAAGACCGAAGCCGGCCTCCAAACAGCTCCATTTCACCGGGACCAAACTTTCCCGGAAGCAGACCCGGGCACCCCTCTGTCTGTCGCCGCACTACTCACCAGAGCCAAGATCTGGAAGCCACCTAAAGGTCCACTGACAGGTGAGTGCACTTCGAAGGCCCGGGGACATCCATGCGATGGCATCGCACACAGCCAGGAAAAAGCGGCAGAACGAGTGCCATCTGCCGCCGCGGGGCTGGAACGAGAGACCCTCATACTAAGCGAAGGAAGCCAGAAAGGCAAAGACAAGTGCCCTAGGACATCACCTGTTGGTGGACTCTAAACGCCGCAACGGATGGCGCTATCTAAACACCCACCCGCAGACTCCAGAAACCGACGGTGGGCAAGGAGCACACACTTGGGCTTGGCAGGTGGGGGAAAGGGGCTGCCCTGGGATGGATGGGGATGGGCCCCTGGGCTGCTCTGTGGATGCCACCTGCGCTGTGTGGAATGGATGGGCCACGGGAGCCGCCGGTACAGCGCGGGGAAATGTCTGCGAGTGGGTCCCTTGGCGGACCAAGACCCCTGGAAGAAACATTGGACATCAGCTCGACTTTAATCGTAAGAATCGACCTCCGACTCAAAGCAGACGGAGCCACTGCATTGCTGACCGCAGGAGGATTGAGGACGCACGCCCAGCGCCCTCAGCTGCGGGCTCCAAACCCGAGTCAGTTCCCTGTGCAGAAAGAGGCTATCCTCCCAGGCTTCAAGTCAGCGCCAGCGACCTGACGGGGCCGTCTCGGGCATGGGGTGCCACCGTCCGCCCCCCCGCCCCCAGCCCGCCAGCCTTTGCAAACAACGAAACCCAAACGATCCTCCCCGCGGGTTTTTCCAAGCTCTGGTTCAGGTGATCCCGAGGCAGCCTTTGTTTGTTTGTTTGCTTGTTTGTTTGCTTGTTTGTGGATCTGGGCTGCTGGGGCCAGTGGGGGTCTTGGGTGAGCTTCAAGGACCTGTCGGGCCACGAGGGATGTGCGGGTGTGGTGTGGGTGGAGAGCACAGGTGGGCAGCAGGCCCTGCGGGGGAGCGGGCCTGGCGGGGAGGGCAGGAGGCACGGACCGGCCCGTGAGGGACGCGGCGGCGGCGGCGGCGGCGGCGGCGGCGGCGGCGGTGGGGGGCGCTGCGGTGGCGGCGCTTAGGGCAGGTGGCGGCCGCTGTGGGTCGGTGGCTTGAGGCAAGAGAGAGCATTGCGAGGTGCGAGAGTGTGGGTGAGGGTTGCGGGGGGCGCGTGGGAGCGCGTGTGTGAGTGGGGGTGCGGGGCGCGGGAGGTGGGCTCGGGAGAGGCAGGCGAAGGCAGCGGGCGAGCCGGGGCAAAAGGCGAGGCGAAAGGGCCCGGGGCGGGCCGGGGAGGCGAGCGGGAGCGCAAAACAAGTGGCCGCACCTGCGGCATATGGAGGTTCCCAGGCTAGGGGTCGAGCCACAGCCACTGTAGAAGCAACGCCGAGTAGTTATGTTGTGAGCCACACGGGAAGTCCGAGTTCTCGGCTGCCGAGAGGCGCTCAAATGGAGCCGGGCGGCTGACGTCACGGGCGTCGGCGCGGCGGCCGGGTGGGAGCGAGCGCCACCTGGTGGGCTGCCGGGGGATGGGAGCGCCGCGCGTTGCTGGAGGGGAGGGGAGTGGGGGGGGGTGTCCCGGCGTCCGGGGGGGCGGGGGGGTGGGGTGGGGTGGGGGCGGAGGGGTGGAGGGGGTGAGGGCGCGGGGGTGTGTCCCGGGGGTCGGGGGGGGAGTGTGTGTGTGTGTGGGTGGGTGGGGGGATGTCCCGGGGGTCTGGGCTGGCGCTCGGGGGCTTCGGGACAGTGTGGAGCGGTGTGGGGACAGTGCCTCAGGGCCGCACGCTGGGATCGCCCCGCCCTGCCCTGGGGCCTGGCCGGCCTGGCCCTTGGCCTCCGCGGCTCCCCGGCTCCCGGGCCTCCCCTTCCGCCCCTGTGCAGGGGCACTCGTGTCCTGGAGGGACGGCGACCACCGGCTGCCCTGCCTGCCCAGTCCTCGGCCGTACTCAGCCCACGGCGGGCTCCTGGAGAGCCCTGGGCCGGGCCCCCCTCGGTAGTGCCAGGGAGGAAAACGGGGGCTGGTCTGCAGGGGCATTGGCCAGAGGCTGGCGACCACAACCACGGGGGTGGGGGGTGGGGGGGGCGGCGCGGGGTGGGGTGGGGTGGGGTGGGGTGGAGTGGGGGGGGAACCTCCCGGCATGGGGGGTGGGGGGCGGGCCCGGTGGCTGTCTGGGGCGGGAGAGCCGGGGCCCCGAGCACAGCAAGGAGCCGCACCGCCAGCCCAATGGACCCGGTCCCCTGCCGCCCACCCGGGGTCTAGAGGGAGGGTCAGGCCGGGCCCGAAGCCTGCTGGACGCTGCTCTGTCCGCCGCTGGACGCCCAGGACGGTCCCCCTCGCGGGCCATGCCATCACAGCAGCCCCCCGCCGAGGAGCGCCCCAGGCTCGCGAGAAGGAGCGCCCCGGGGGAAGCCGAGGCGCTCCAAGCAGGATGAGGCTACCGGGGGCCGGCTGAGGCCAGGGAGGGCCCGGTTCCCGCCGTTCCCTGGGCTGCTGGCAGGGGCTCCTGGGCGCAAGCCCACCCAAGGCCTTGGAGGAAGTCCCAGGGCTCGGCTGGGCTCGGAGGCCAAGGGGCAGCCGAAGGGAGGGTGCAGAGGCAGGCAGGGGCCGGCTCCCTCCACCCCCACCGGGCCTCCCAGGCCCAGGCAGGCGCCGGCCTCTCGGGTCCTCAGAGCCATGGGGGGCCACGGAGGACAGGACGCAGGGAGAGCAGCACCCCACCCCCGCGGAGAAGGACCTCGCCTCGGGGGGGCCCTGCGGCCAGGGCCCCGGGTCCAGGGCGGGTGGGCTGTGTGAGCGGCAGGCCCCACCAGCTGGCCCTCCCTGCCTCCGTCTGGGATCAGACGACCAGTGTCCACGGCAGCCCGCGGAGCCGAGCCCCGGAAGCTGGGGCCATGGCCCTCGGCCCCAGGCTTCACCGCAGGGCCGGCGGCTGGGCTTCGGCGGCCAGAGGGTGACAGGCCTGAGCCCCAAGCACGCGAACGCAGGAGAGGCAAGACCCGGCCGGCTCTGTCCCTGCCCCCCGAGGCCGCCTTGGACCTGGCGGCGGCGGCGGCGGCGGCGGCCGGACACGAGCCGGGTGGTCTCCTGGGGCAAGACAGACCTTCTCAGGCTGAGGGCCCAAGCAAGGCCCAGCACCAGCCGCCTCCGCGTCAGGAAGGACGGAGCGGACCAAGGCAGGCCCACCGCCTGCCTGGCGGGCACCGAAGGCTTCGCTGGGGTTTCCCGGACACAGGAAGGGAGGGACGCGGGTCCGGGGAGGGCCAGGGGTTCGGAGCCCACAGCTGAGGTCCCGCCCGCAGAGAGCCGCCGGGAGGCCCAAGGGCTGCGAGGGTGGGCCTGGGAGGCGGCCGGAGGAGTCGGCCCAGGCGGAAACAGGCTCTGGGCAGAGGTCGTGCCTGCAAGCCATGCTTCTCGTGGCACGTGGACCCTGCCAGCCTCCCACCCGCCTTGCCCTTGGATCCCTGTGGGCCGCCAGGGCCCTCGGGCACTGGGGGATCCGCGTGGCCCGGCACGTGGCCTCAAGGCCGTTCACAGAGAGGGGTCGCCGGGCCGCTGGGCCGGGGCTGGTGTGCGTGTGTGTGTGTGCGCGGGCGTGTGTCTGTGCGTGTGTGTCCGTGTGTGCGTGCGTGTGTGTGAAGTTCTGGGGCAACCCTGCGTCGGACAAGCCCTCTCTGCACCATTTGCCCACCGGCCTCGGCTCATCTCCTGTCTCTGTCTCGGTCTCTCGGTCAGCTTCTCGCCGTCTGTCCAAGGGCAAGCCGGGTGGGGGTGGGGGTGGGGGTGGGGGTGGGGGGTGGAGAGGGTGGTACGCAAGAGACAAGGAACCCACTGGAGAAGAAAGATGATCTCGGGCCGCGGTGGAGACGACGTCTGAGGGAGGGACCAGGGACCCCTATGGGTGGCTCGCAGGAGGGGCCCCTGGGTGGAGAACTGAAAGGCGAGCGGGTTGTGGCTCTGCCCAGCGCGGTCACCCACCAGGCAGCCTCTCTTGTCACCCTGCTGGTCCTCACGTCAGCATCCACGCGTGCTGATCTCTAGCGGAGGGCTGGCCAGGCCCCGGGACACCCACGCCCGCCAGCGTGCGTGCACGCGCGCGCGCACACACCCCGCCCACCCCACCCCCCCAAACACGCCCCTTCCCTCACCCCCACCAGGGGCAGTGACGGAGAGCTCTGTGATGGTGCCGCACGGGGAGGCCCCGTGAGGCCCCGGTGGCTGAAGGCCTCCCTCCTCGACAGAGCCAAGGGACCCACTCGCAGACATTTCCCCGCGCTGTACCGGCGGCTCCCCTGGCCCATCCATTCCACACAGCGCAGGTGGCATCCACAGAGCAGCCCAGAGGCCCATCCCCATCCATCCCAGGGCAGCCCCTTTCCCCCACCCCCACCCCCGCCCCCACCCGCCAAGCCCAAGTGTGTGCTCCTTGCCCACCATCCCCCCCGACACACACGCCCCCCCCCCCAACACGCCCCTTCCCTCACCCCCACAAGGGGCAGTGACAGAGAGCTCTGTGATGGTGCCGCACGGGGAGGCCCCGTGAGGCCCCGGTGGCTGAAGGCCTCCCTCCTCGACAGAGTCTCAGCCAAGCAGCCCTACACGGGCCGGCCCACACAAAGACCGAAGCCGGCCTCCAAACAGCTCCATTTCACCGGGACCAAACTTTCCCGGAAGCAGACCCGGGCACCCCTCTGTCTGTCGCCGCACTACTCACCAGAGCCAAGATCTGGAAGCCACCTAAAGGTCCACTGACAGGTGAGTGCACTTCGAAGGCCCGGGGACATCCATGCGATGGCATCGCACACAGCCAGGAAAAAGCGGCAGAACGAGTGCCATCTGCCGCCGCGGGGCTGGAACGAGAGACCCTCATACTAAGCGAAGGAAGCCAGAAAGGCAAAGACAAGTGCCCTAGGACATCACCTGTTGGTGGACTCTAAACGCCGCAACGGATGGCGCTATCTAAACACCCACCCGCAGACTCCAGAAACCGACGGTGGGCAAGGAGCACACACTTGGGCTTGGCAGGTGGGGGAAAGGGGCTGCCCTGGGATGGATGGGGATGGGCCCCTGGGCTGCTCTGTGGATGCCACCTGCGCTGTGTGGAATGGATGGGCCACGGGAGCCGCCGGTACAGCGCGGGGAAATGTCTGCGAGTGGGTCCCTTGGCGGACCAAGACCCCTGGAAGAAACATTGGACATCAGCTCGACTTTAATCGTAAGAATCGACCTCCGACTCAAAGCAGACGGAGCCACTGCATTGCTGACCGCAGGAGGATTGAGGACGCACGCCCAGCGCCCTCAGCTGCGGGCTCCAAACCCGAGTCAGTTCCCTGTGCAGAAAGAGGCTATCCTCCCAGGCTTCAAGTCAGCGCCAGCGACCTGACGGGGCCGTCTCGGGCATGGGGTGCCACCGTCCGCCCCCCCGCCCCCAGCCCGCCAGCCTTTGCAAACAACGAAACCCAAACGATCCTCCCCGCGGGTTTTTCCAAGCTCTGGTTCAGGTGATCCCGAGGCAGCCTTTGTTTGTTTGTTTGCTTGTTTGTTTGCTTGTTTGTGGATCTGGGCTGCTGGGGCCAATGGGGGTCTTGGGTGGGCTTCAAGGACCTGTCGGGCCACGAGGGATGTGCGGGTGTGGTGTGGGTGGAGAGCACAGGTGGGCAGCAGGCCCTGCGGGGGAGCGGGCCTGGCGGGGAGGGCAGGAGGCTCGGACCGGCCCGTGAGGGACGCGGCGGCGGCGGCGGCGGCGGCGGGGGGCGCTGCGGTGGCGGCGCTTAGGGCAGGTGGCGGCCGCTGTGGGTCGGTGGCTTGAGGCAAGAGAGAGCATTGCGAGGTGCGAGAGTGTGGGTGAGGGTTGCGGGGGGCGCGTGGGAGCGCGTGTGTGAGTGGGGGTGCGGGGCGCGGGGGGTCGGGGGTGCGGGGCGCGGGAGGTGGGCTCGGGAGAGGCAGGCGAAGGCAGCGGGCGAGCCGGGGCAAAAGGCGAGGCGAAAGGGCCCGGGGCGGGCCGGGGAGGCGAGCGGGAGCGCAAAACAAGTGGCCGCACCTGCGGCATATGGAGGTTCCCAGGCTAGGGGTCGAGCCACAGCCACTGTAGAAGCAACGCCGAGTAGTTATGTTGTGAGCCACACGGGAAGTCCGAGTTCTCGGCTGCCGAGAGGCGCTCAAATGGAGCCGGGCGGCTGACGTCACGGGCGTCGGCGCGGCGGCCGGGTGGGAGCGAGCGCCACCTGGTGGGCTGCCGGGGGATGGGAGCGCCGCGCGTTGCTGGAGGGGAGGGGAGTGGGGGGGGGTGTCCCGGCGTCCGGGGGGGCGGGGGGGTGGGGTGGGGTGGGGGCGGAGGGGTGGAGGGGGTGAGGGCGCGGGGGTGTGTCCCGGGGGTCGGGGGGGAGTGTGTGTGTGTGTGGGTGGGTGGGGGGATGTCCCGGGGGTCTGGGCTGGCGCTCGGGGGCTTCGGGACAGTGTGGAGCGGTGTGGGGACAGTGCCTCAGGGCCGCACGCTGGGATCGCCCCGCCCTGCCCTGGGGCCTGGCCGGCCTGGCCCTTGGCCTCCGCGGCTCCCCGGCTCCCGGGCCTCCCCTTCCGCCCCTGTGCAGGGGCACTCGTGTCCTGGAGGGACGGCGACCACCGGCTGCCCTGCCTGCCCAGTCCTCGGCCGTACTCAGCCCACGGCGGGCTCCTGGAGAGCCCTGGGCCGGGCCCCCCTCGGTAGTGCCAGGGAGGAAAACGGGGGCTGGTCTGCAGGGGCATTGGCCAGAGGCTGGCGACCACAACCACGGGGGTGGGGGGTGGGGGGGGCGGCGCGGGGTGGGGTGGGGTGGGGTGGGGTGGAGTGGGGGGGGAACCTCCCGGCATGGGGGGTGGGGGGCGGGCCCGGTGGCTGTCTGGGGCGGGAGAGCCGGGGCCCCGAGCACAGCAAGGAGCCGCACCGCCAGCCCAATGGACCCGGTCCCCTGCCGCCCACCCGGGGTCTAGAGGGAGGGTCAGGCCGGGCCCGAAGCCTGCTGGACGCTGCTCTGTCCGCCGCTGGACGCCCAGGACGGTCCCCCTCGCGGGCCATGCCATCACAGCAGCCCCCCGCCGAGGAGCGCCCCAGGCTCGCGAGAAGGAGCGCCCCGGGGGAAGCCGAGGCGCTCCAAGCAGGATGAGGCTACCGGGGGCCGGCTGAGGCCAGGGAGGGCCCGGTTCCCGCCGTTCCCTGGGCTGCTGGCAGGGGCTCCTGGGCGCAAGCCCACCCAAGGCCTTGGAGGAAGTCCCAGGGCTCGGCTGGGCTCGGAGGCCAAGGGGCAGCCGAAGGGAGGGTGCAGAGGCAGGCAGGGGCCGGCTCCCTCCACCCCCACCGGGCCTCCCAGGCCCAGGCAGGCGCCGGCCTCTCGGGTCCTCAGAGCCATGGGGGGCCACGGAGGACAGGACGCAGGGAGAGCAGCACCCCACCCCCGCGGAGAAGGACCTCGCCTCGGGGGGGGGCCCTGCGGCCAGGGCCCCGGGTCCAGGGCGGGTGGGCTGTGTGAGCGGCAGGCCCCACCAGCTGGCCCTCCCTGCCTCCGTCTGGGATCAGACGACCAGTGTCCACGGCAGCCCGCGGAGCCGAGCCCCGGAAGCTGGGGCCATGGCCCTCGGCCCCAGGCTTCACCGCAGGGCCGGCGGCTGGGCTTCGGCGGCCAGAGGGTGACAGGCCTGAGCCCCAAGCACGCGAACGCAGGAGAGGCAAGACCCGGCCGGCTCTGTCCCTGCCCCCCGAGGCCGCCTTGGACCTGGCGGCGGCGGCGGCGGCGGCGGCGGCGGCCGGACACGAGCCGGGTGGTCTCCTGGGGCAAGACAGACCTTCTCAGGCTGAGGGCCCAAGCAAGGCCCAGCACCAGCCGCCTCCGCGTCAGGAAGGACGGAGCGGACCAAGGCAGGCCCACCGCCTGCCTGGCGGGCACCGAAGGCTTCGCTGGGGTTTCCCGGACACAGGAAGGGAGGGACGCGGGTCCGGGGAGGGCCAGGGGTTCGGAGCCCACAGCTGAGGTCCCGCCCGCAGAGAGCCGCCGGGAGGCCCAAGGGCTGCGAGGGTGGGCCTGGGAGGCGGCCGGAGGAGTCGGCCCAGGCGGAAACAGGCTCTGGGCAGAGGTCGTGCCTGCAAGCCATGCTTCTCGTGGCACGTGGACCCTGCCAGCCTCCCACCCGCCTTGCCCTTGGATCCCTGTGGGCCGCCAGGGCCCTCGGGCACTGGGGGATCCGCGTGGCCCGGCACGTGGCCTCAAGGCCGTTCACAGAGAGGGGTCGCCGGGCCGCTGGGCCGGGGCTGGTGTGCGTGTGTGTGTGTGCGCGGGCGTGTGTCTGTGCGTGTGTGTCCGTGTGTGCGTGCGTGTGTGTGAAGTTCTGGGGCAACCCTGCGTCGGACAAGCCCTCTCTGCACCATTTGCCCACCGGCCTCGGCTCATCTCCTGTCTCTGTCTCGGTCTCTCGGTCAGCTTCTCGCCGTCTGTCCAAGGGCAAGCCGGGTGGGGGTGGGGGTGGGGGTGGGGGTGGGGGTGGGGGGTGGAGAGGGTGGTACGCAAGAGACAAGGAACCCACTGGAGAAGAAAGATGATCTCGGGCCGCGGTGGAGACGACGTCTGAGGGAGGGACCAGGGACCCCTATGGGTGGCTCGCAGGAGGGGCCCCTGGGTGGAGAACTGAAAGGCGAGCGGGTTGTGGCTCTGCCCAGCGCGGTCACCCACCAGGCAGCCTCTCTTGTCACCCTGCTGGTCCTCACGTCAGCATCCACGCGTGCTGATCTCTAGCGGAGGGCTGGCCAGGCCCCGGGACACCCACGCCCGCCAGCGTGCGTGCACGCGCGCGCGCACACACCCCGCCCACCCCACCCCCCCAAACACGCCCCTTCCCTCACCCCCACCAGGGGCAGTGACGGAGAGCTCTGTGATGGTGCCGCACGGGGAGGCCCCGTGAGGCCCCGGTGGCTGAAGGCCTCCCTCCTCGACAGAGCCAAGGGACCCACTCGCAGACATTTCCCCGCGCTGTACCGGCGGCTCCCCTGGCCCATCCATTCCACACAGCGCAGGTGGCATCCACAGAGCAGCCCAGAGGCCCATCCCCATCCATCCCAGGGCAGCCCCTTTCCCCCACCCCCACCCCCGCCCCCACCCGCCAAGCCCAAGTGTGTGCTCCTTGCCCACCATCCCCCCCGACACACACGCCCCCCCCCCAACACGCCCCTTCCCTCACCCCCACAAGGGGCAGTGACAGAGAGCTCTGTGATGGTGCCGCACGGGGAGGCCCCGTGAGGCCCCGGTGGCTGAAGGCCTCCCTCCTCGACAGAGTCTCAGCCAAGCAGCCCTACACGGGCCGGCCCACACAAAGACCGAAGCCGGCCTCCAAACAGCTCCATTTCACCGGGACCAAACTTTCCCGGAAGCAGACCCGGGCACCCCTCTGTCTGTCGCCGCACTACTCACCAGAGCCAAGATCTGGAAGCCACCTAAAGGTCCACTGACAGGTGAGTGCACTTCGAAGGCCCGGGGACATCCATGCGATGGCATCGCACACAGCCAGGAAAAAGCGGCAGAACGAGTGCCATCTGCCGCCGCGGGGCTGGAACGAGAGACCCTCATACTAAGCGAAGGAAGCCAGAAAGGCAAAGACAAGTGCCCTAGGACATCACCTGTTGGTGGACTCTAAACGCCGCAACGGATGGCGCTATCTAAACACCCACCCGCAGACTCCAGAAACCGACGGTGGGCAAGGAGCACACACTTGGGCTTGGCAGGTGGGGGAAAGGGGCTGCCCTGGGATGGATGGGGATGGGCCCCTGGGCTGCTCTGTGGATGCCACCTGCGCTGTGTGGAATGGATGGGCCACGGGAGCCGCCGGTACAGCGCGGGGAAATGTCTGCGAGTGGGTCCCTTGGCGGACCAAGACCCCTGGAAGAAACATTGGACATCAGCTCGACTTTAATCGTAAGAATCGACCTCCGACTCAAAGCAGACGGAGCCACTGCATTGCTGACCGCAGGAGGATTGAGGACGCACGCCCAGCGCCCTCAGCTGCGGGCTCCAAACCCGAGTCAGTTCCCTGTGCAGAAAGAGGCTATCCTCCCAGGCTTCAAGTCAGCGCCAGCGACCTGACGGGGCCGTCTCGGGCATGGGGTGCCACCGTCCGCCCCCCCGCCCCCAGCCCGCCAGCCTTTGCAAACAACGAAACCCAAACGATCCTCCCCGCGGGTTTTTCCAAGCTCTGGTTCAGGTGATCCCGAGGCAGCCTTTGTTTGTTTGTTTGCTTGTTTGTTTGCTTGTTTGTGGATCTGGGCTGCTGGGGCCAGTGGGGGTCTTGGGTGAGCTTCAAGGACCTGTCGGGCCACGAGGGATGTGCGGGTGTGGTGTGGGTGGAGAGCACAGGTGGGCAGCAGGCCCTGCGGGGGAGCGGGCCTGGCGGGGAGGGCAGGAGGCACGGACCGGCCCGTGAGGGACGCGGCGGCGGCGGCGGCGGCGGCGGCGGCGGCGGTGGGGGGCGCTGCGGTGGCGGCGCTTAGGGCAGGTGGCGGCCGCTGTGGGTCGGTGGCTTGAGGCAAGAGAGAGCATTGCGAGGTGCGAGAGTGTGGGTGAGGGTTGCGGGGGGCGCGTGGGAGCGCGTGTGTGAGTGGGGGTGCGGGGCGCGGGAGGTGGGCTCGGGAGAGGCAGGCGAAGGCAGCGGGCGAGCCGGGGCAAAAGGCGAGGCGAAAGGGCCCGGGGCGGGCCGGGGAGGCGAGCGGGAGCGCAAAACAAGTGGCCGCACCTGCGGCATATGGAGGTTCCCAGGCTAGGGGTCGAGCCACAGCCACTGTAGAAGCAACGCCGAGTAGTTATGTTGTGAGCCACACGGGAAGTCCGAGTTCTCGGCTGCCGAGAGGCGCTCAAATGGAGCCGGGCGGCTGACGTCACGGGCGTCGGCGCGGCGGCCGGGTGGGAGCGAGCGCCACCTGGTGGGCTGCCGGGGGATGGGAGCGCCGCGCGTTGCTGGAGGGGAGGGGAGTGGGGGGGGGTGTCCCGGCGTCCGGGGGGGCGGGGGGGTGGGGTGGGGTGGGGGCGGAGGGGTGGAGGGGGTGAGGGCGCGGGGGTGTGTCCCGGGGGTCGGGGGGGAGTGTGTGTGTGTGTGGGTGGGTGGGGGGATGTCCCGGGGGTCTGGGCTGGCGCTCGGGGGCTTCGGGACAGTGTGGAGCGGTGTGGGGACAGTGCCTCAGGGCCGCACGCTGGGATCGCCCCGCCCTGCCCTGGGGCCTGGCCGGCCTGGCCCTTGGCCTCCGCGGCTCCCCGGCTCCCGGGCCTCCCCTTCCGCCCCTGTGCAGGGGCACTCGTGTCCTGGAGGGACGGCGACCACCGGCTGCCCTGCCTGCCCAGTCCTCGGCCGTACTCAGCCCACGGCGGGCTCCTGGAGAGCCCTGGGCCGGGCCCCCCTCGGTAGTGCCAGGGAGGAAAACGGGGGCTGGTCTGCAGGGGCATTGGCCAGAGGCTGGCGACCACAACCACGGGGGTGGGGGGTGGGGGGGGCGGCGCGGGGTGGGGTGGGGTGGGGTGGGGTGGAGTGGGGGGGGAACCTCCCGGCATGGGGGGTGGGGGGCGGGCCCGGTGGCTGTCTGGGGCGGGAGAGCCGGGGCCCCGAGCACAGCAAGGAGCCGCACCGCCAGCCCAATGGACCCGGTCCCCTGCCGCCCACCCGGGGTCTAGAGGGAGGGTCAGGCCGGGCCCGAAGCCTGCTGGACGCTGCTCTGTCCGCCGCTGGACGCCCAGGACGGTCCCCCTCGCGGGCCATGCCATCACAGCAGCCCCCCGCCGAGGAGCGCCCCAGGCTCGCGAGAAGGAGCGCCCCGGGGGAAGCCGAGGCGCTCCAAGCAGGATGAGGCTACCGGGGGCCGGCTGAGGCCAGGGAGGGCCCGGTTCCCGCCGTTCCCTGGGCTGCTGGCAGGGGCTCCTGGGCGCAAGCCCACCCAAGGCCTTGGAGGAAGTCCCAGGGCTCGGCTGGGCTCGGAGGCCAAGGGGCAGCCGAAGGGAGGGTGCAGAGGCAGGCAGGGGCCGGCTCCCTCCACCCCCACCGGGCCTCCCAGGCCCAGGCAGGCGCCGGCCTCTCGGGTCCTCAGAGCCATGGGGGGCCACGGAGGACAGGACGCAGGGAGAGCAGCACCCCACCCCCGCGGAGAAGGACCTCGCCTCGGGGGGGGGCCCTGCGGCCAGGGCCCCGGGTCCAGGGCGGGTGGGCTGTGTGAGCGGCAGGCCCCACCAGCTGGCCCTCCCTGCCTCCGTCTGGGATCAGACGACCAGTGTCCACGGCAGCCCGCGGAGCCGAGCCCCGGAAGCTGGGGCCATGGCCCTCGGCCCCAGGCTTCACCGCAGGGCCGGCGGCTGGGCTTCGGCGGCCAGAGGGTGACAGGCCTGAGCCCCAAGCACGCGAACGCAGGAGAGGCAAGACCCGGCCGGCTCTGTCCCTGCCCCCCGAGGCCGCCTTGGACCTGGCGGCGGCGGCGGCGGCGGCGGCGGCGGCCGGACACGAGCCGGGTGGTCTCCTGGGGCAAGACAGACCTTCTCAGGCTGAGGGCCCAAGCAAGGCCCAGCACCAGCCGCCTCCGCGTCAGGAAGGACGGAGCGGACCAAGGCAGGCCCACCGCCTGCCTGGCGGGCACCGAAGGCTTCGCTGGGGTTTCCCGGACACAGGAAGGGAGGGACGCGGGTCCGGGGAGGGCCAGGGGTTCGGAGCCCACAGCTGAGGTCCCGCCCGCAGAGAGCCGCCGGGAGGCCCAAGGGCTGCGAGGGTGGGCCTGGGAGGCGGCCGGAGGAGTCGGCCCAGGCGGAAACAGGCTCTGGGCAGAGGTCGTGCCTGCAAGCCATGCTTCTCGTGGCACGTGGACCCTGCCAGCCTCCCACCCGCCTTGCCCTTGGATCCCTGTGGGCCGCCAGGGCCCTCGGGCACTGGGGGATCCGCGTGGCCCGGCACGTGGCCTCAAGGCCGTTCACAGAGAGGGGTCGCCGGGCCGCTGGGCCGGGGCTGGTGTGCGTGTGTGTGTGTGCGCGGGCGTGTGTCTGTGCGTGTGTGTCCGTGTGTGCGTGCGTGTGTGTGAAGTTCTGGGGCAACCCTGCGTCGGACAAGCCCTCTCTGCACCATTTGCCCACCGGCCTCGGCTCATCTCCTGTCTCTGTCTCGGTCTCTCGGTCAGCTTCTCGCCGTCTGTCCAAGGGCAAGCCGGGTGGGGGTGGGGGTGGGGGTGGGGGTGGGGGTGGGGGGTGGAGAGGGTGGTACGCAAGAGACAAGGAACCCACTGGAGAAGAAAGATGATCTCGGGCCGCGGTGGAGACGACGTCTGAGGGAGGGACCAGGGACCCCTATGGGTGGCTCGCAGGAGGGGCCCCTGGGTGGAGAACTGAAAGGCGAGCGGGTTGTGGCTCTGCCCAGCGCGGTCACCCACCAGGCAGCCTCTCTTGTCACCCTGCTGGTCCTCACGTCAGCATCCACGCGTGCTGATCTCTAGCGGAGGGCTGGCCAGGCCCCGGGACACCCACGCCCGCCAGCGTGCGTGCACGCGCGCGCGCACACACCCCGCCCACCCCACCCCCCCAAACACGCCCCTTCCCTCACCCCCACCAGGGGCAGTGACGGAGAGCTCTGTGATGGTGCCGCACGGGGAGGCCCCGTGAGGCCCCGGTGGCTGAAGGCCTCCCTCCTCGACAGAGCCAAGGGACCCACTCGCAGACATTTCCCCGCGCTGTACCGGCGGCTCCCCTGGCCCATCCATTCCACACAGCGCAGGTGGCATCCACAGAGCAGCCCAGAGGCCCATCCCCATCCATCCCAGGGCAGCCCCTTTCCCCCACCCCCACCCCCGCCCCCACCCGCCAAGCCCAAGTGTGTGCTCCTTGCCCACCATCCCCCCCGACACACACGCCCCCCCCCCAACACGCCCCTTCCCTCACCCCCACAAGGGGCAGTGACAGAGAGCTCTGTGATGGTGCCGCACGGGGAGGCCCCGTGAGGCCCCGGTGGCTGAAGGCCTCCCTCCTCGACAGAGTCTCAGCCAAGCAGCCCTACACGGGCCGGCCCACACAAAGACCGAAGCCGGCCTCCAAACAGCTCCATTTCACCGGGACCAAACTTTCCCGGAAGCAGACCCGGGCACCCCTCTGTCTGTCGCCGCACTACTCACCAGAGCCAAGATCTGGAAGCCACCTAAAGGTCCACTGACAGGTGAGTGCACTTCGAAGGCCCGGGGACATCCATGCGATGGCATCGCACACAGCCAGGAAAAAGCGGCAGAACGAGTGCCATCTGCCGCCGCGGGGCTGGAACGAGAGACCCTCATACTAAGCGAAGGAAGCCAGAAAGGCAAAGACAAGTGCCCTAGGACATCACCTGTTGGTGGACTCTAAACGCCGCAACGGATGGCGCTATCTAAACACCCACCCGCAGACTCCAGAAACCGACGGTGGGCAAGGAGCACACACTTGGGCTTGGCAGGTGGGGGAAAGGGGCTGCCCTGGGATGGATGGGGATGGGCCCCTGGGCTGCTCTGTGGATGCCACCTGCGCTGTGTGGAATGGATGGGCCACGGGAGCCGCCGGTACAGCGCGGGGAAATGTCTGCGAGTGGGTCCCTTGGCGGACCAAGACCCCTGGAAGAAACATTGGACATCAGCTCGACTTTAATCGTAAGAATCGACCTCCGACTCAAAGCAGACGGAGCCACTGCATTGCTGACCGCAGGAGGATTGAGGACGCACGCCCAGCGCCCTCAGCTGCGGGCTCCAAACCCGAGTCAGTTCCCTGTGCAGAAAGAGGCTATCCTCCCAGGCTTCAAGTCAGCGCCAGCGACCTGACGGGGCCGTCTCGGGCATGGGGTGCCACCGTCAGCCCCCCCGCCCCCAGCCCGCCAGCCTTTGCAAACAACGAAACCCAAACGATCCTCCCCGCGGGTTTTTCCAAGCTCTGGTTCAGGTGATCCCGAGGCAGCCTTTGTTTGTTTGTTTGCTTGTTTGTTTGCTTGTTTGTGGATCTGGGCTGCTGGGGCCAGTGGGGGTCTTGGGTGAGCTTCAAGGACCTGTCGGGCCACGAGGGATGTGCGGGTGTGGTGTGGGTGGAGAGCACAGGTGGGCAGCAGGCCCTGCGGGGGAGCGGGCCTGGCGGGGAGGGCAGGAGGCACGGACCGGCCCGTGAGGGACGCGGCGGCGGCGGCGGCGGCGGCGGCGGCGGCGGCGGTGGGGGGCGCTGCGGTGGCGGCGCTTAGGGCAGGTGGCGGCCGCTGTGGGTCGGTGGCTTGAGGCAAGAGAGAGCATTGCGAGGTGCGAGAGTGTGGGTGAGGGTTGCGGGGGGCGCGTGGGAGCGCGTGTGTGAGTGGGGGTGCGGGGCGCGGGAGGTGGGCTCGGGAGAGGCAGGCGAAGGCAGCGGGCGAGCCGGGGCAAAAGGCGAGGCGAAAGGGCCCGGGGCGGGCCGGGGAGGCGAGCGGGAGCGCAAAACAAGTGGCCGCACCTGCGGCATATGGAGGTTCCCAGGCTAGGGGTCGAGCCACAGCCACTGTAGAAGCAACGCCGAGTAGTTATGTTGTGAGCCACACGGGAAGTCCGAGTTCTCGGCTGCCGAGAGGCGCTCAAATGGAGCCGGGCGGCTGACGTCACGGGCGTCGGCGCGGCGGCCGGGTGGGAGCGAGCGCCACCTGGTGGGCTGCCGGGGGATGGGAGCGCCGCGCGTTGCTGGAGGGGAGGGGAGTGGGGGGGGGTGTCCCGGCGTCCGGGGGGGCGGGGGGGTGGGGTGGGGTGGGGGCGGAGGGGTGGAGGGGGTGAGGGCGCGGGGGTGTGTCCCGGGGGTCGGGGGGGGAGTGTGTGTGTGTGTGGGTGGGTGGGGGGATGTCCCGGGGGTCTGGGCTGGCGCTCGGGGGCTTCGGGACAGTGTGGAGCGGTGTGGGGACAGTGCCTCAGGGCCGCACGCTGGGATCGCCCCGCCCTGCCCTGGGGCCTGGCCGGCCTGGCCCTTGGCCTCCGCGGCTCCCCGGCTCCCGGGCCTCCCCTTCCGCCCCTGTGCAGGGGCACTCGTGTCCTGGAGGGACGGCGACCACCGGCTGCCCTGCCTGCCCAGTCCTCGGCCGTACTCAGCCCACGGCGGGCTCCTGGAGAGCCCTGGGCCGGGCCCCCCTCGGTAGTGCCAGGGAGGAAAACGGGGGCTGGTCTGCAGGGGCATTGGCCAGAGGCTGGCGACCACAACCACGGGGGTGGGGGGTGGGGGGGGCGGCGCGGGGTGGGGTGGGGTGGGGTGGGGTGGAGTGGGGGGGGAACCTCCCGGCATGGGGGGTGGGGGGCGGGCCCGGTGGCTGTCTGGGGCGGGAGAGCCGGGGCCCCGAGCACAGCAAGGAGCCGCACCGCCAGCCCAATGGACCCGGTCCCCTGCCGCCCACCCGGGGTCTAGAGGGAGGGTCAGGCCGGGCCCGAAGCCTGCTGGACGCTGCTCTGTCCGCCGCTGGACGCCCAGGACGGTCCCCCTCGCGGGCCATGCCATCACAGCAGCCCCCCGCCGAGGAGCGCCCCAGGCTCGCGAGAAGGAGCGCCCCGGGGGAAGCCGAGGCGCTCCAAGCAGGATGAGGCTACCGGGGGCCGGCTGAGGCCAGGGAGGGCCCGGTTCCCGCCGTTCCCTGGGCTGCTGGCAGGGGCTCCTGGGCGCAAGCCCACCCAAGGCCTTGGAGGAAGTCCCAGGGCTCGGCTGGGCTCGGAGGCCAAGGGGCAGCCGAAGGGAGGGTGCAGAGGCAGGCAGGGGCCGGCTCCCTCCACCCCCACCGGGCCTCCCAGGCCCAGGCAGGCGCCGGCCTCTCGGGTCCTCAGAGCCATGGGGGGCCACGGAGGACAGGACGCAGGGAGAGCAGCACCCCACCCCCGCGGAGAAGGACCTCGCCTCGGGGGGGCCCTGCGGCCAGGGCCCCGGGTCCAGGGCGGGTGGGCTGTGTGAGCGGCAGGCCCCACCAGCTGGCCCTCCCTGCCTCCGTCTGGGATCAGACGACCAGTGTCCACGGCAGCCCGCGGAGCCGAGCCCCGGAAGCTGGGGCCATGGCCCTCGGCCCCAGGCTTCACCGCAGGGCCGGCGGCTGGGCTTCGGCGGCCAGAGGGTGACAGGCCTGAGCCCCAAGCACGCGAACGCAGGAGAGGCAAGACCCGGCCGGCTCTGTCCCTGCCCCCCGAGGCCGCCTTGGACCTGGCGGCGGCGGCGGCGGCGGCGGCCGGACACGAGCCGGGTGGTCTCCTGGGGCAAGACAGACCTTCTCAGGCTGAGGGCCCAAGCAAGGCCCAGCACCAGCCGCCTCCGCGTCAGGAAGGACGGAGCGGACCAAGGCAGGCCCACCGCCTGCCTGGCGGGCACCGAAGGCTTCGCTGGGGTTTCCCGGACACAGGAAGGGAGGGACGCGGGTCCGGGGAGGGCCAGGGGTTCGGAGCCCACAGCTGAGGTCCCGCCCGCAGAGAGCCGCCGGGAGGCCCAAGGGCTGCGAGGGTGGGCCTGGGAGGCGGCCGGAGGAGTCGGCCCAGGCGGAAACAGGCTCTGGGCAGAGGTCGTGCCTGCAAGCCATGCTTCTCGTGGCACGTGGACCCTGCCAGCCTCCCACCCGCCTTGCCCTTGGATCCCTGTGGGCCGCCAGGGCCCTCGGGCACTGGGGGATCCGCGTGGCCCGGCACGTGGCCTCAAGGCCGTTCACAGAGAGGGGTCGCCGGGCCGCTGGGCCGGGGCTGGTGTGCGTGTGTGTGTGTGCGCGGGCGTGTGTCTGTGCGTGTGTGTCCGTGTGTGCGTGCGTGTGTGTGAAGTTCTGGGGCAACCCTGCGTCGGACAAGCCCTCTCTGCACCATTTGCCCACCGGCCTCGGCTCATCTCCTGTCTCTGTCTCGGTCTCTCGGTCAGCTTCTCGCCGTCTGTCCAAGGGCAAGCCGGGTGGGGGTGGGGGTGGGGGTGGGGGTGGGGGGTGGAGAGGGTGGTACGCAAGAGACAAGGAACCCACTGGAGAAGAAAGATGATCTCGGGCCGCGGTGGAGACGACGTCTGAGGGAGGGACCAGGGACCCCTATGGGTGGCTCGCAGGAGGGGCCCCTGGGTGGAGAACTGAAAGGCGAGCGGGTTGTGGCTCTGCCCAGCGCGGTCACCCACCAGGCAGCCTCTCTTGTCACCCTGCTGGTCC
Organism: Sus scrofa; assembly: GCF_054392235.1. Classification (NCBI taxonomy): domain Eukaryota; kingdom Metazoa; phylum Chordata; class Mammalia; order Artiodactyla; family Suidae; genus Sus; species Sus scrofa. The sequence continues at coordinate 128,487 of NW_028146964.1, forward strand.
TCACGTCAGCATCCACGCGTGCTGATCTCTAGCGGAGGGCTGGCCAGGCCCCGGGACACCCACGCCCGCCAGCGTGCGTGCACGCGCGCGCGCACACACCCCGCCCACCCCACCCCCCCAAACACGCCCCTTCCCTCACCCCCACCAGGGGCAGTGACGGAGAGCTCTGTGATGGTGCCGCACGGGGAGGCCCCGTGAGGCCCCGGTGGCTGAAGGCCTCCCTCCTCGACAGAGCCAAGGGACCCACTCGCAGACATTTCCCCGCGCTGTACCGGCGGCTCCCCTGGCCCATCCATTCCACACAGCGCAGGTGGCATCCACAGAGCAGCCCAGAGGCCCATCCCCATCCATCCCAGGGCAGCCCCTTTCCCCCACCCCCACCCCCGCCCCCACCCGCCAAGCCCAAGTGTGTGCTCCTTGCCCACCATCCCCCCCGACACACACGCCCCCCCCCCCAACACGCCCCTTCCCTCACCCCCACAAGGGGCAGTGACAGAGAGCTCTGTGATGGTGCCGCACGGGGAGGCCCCGTGAGGCCCCGGTGGCTGAAGGCCTCCCTCCTCGACAGAGTCTCAGCCAAGCAGCCCTACACGGGCCGGCCCACACAAAGACCGAAGCCGGCCTCCAAACAGCTCCATTTCACCGGGACCAAACTTTCCCGGAAGCAGACCCGGGCACCCCTCTGTCTGTCGCCGCACTACTCACCAGAGCCAAGATCTGGAAGCCACCTAAAGGTCCACTGACAGGTGAGTGCACTTCGAAGGCCCGGGGACATCCATGCGATGGCATCGCACACAGCCAGGAAAAAGCGGCAGAACGAGTGCCATCTGCCGCCGCGGGGCTGGAACGAGAGACCCTCATACTAAGCGAAGGAAGCCAGAAAGGCAAAGACAAGTGCCCTAGGACATCACCTGTTGGTGGACTCTAAACGCCGCAACGGATGGCGCTATCTAAACACCCACCCGCAGACTCCAGAAACCGACGGTGGGCAAGGAGCACACACTTGGGCTTGGCAGGTGGGGGAAAGGGGCTGCCCTGGGATGGATGGGGATGGGCCCCTGGGCTGCTCTGTGGATGCCACCTGCGCTGTGTGGAATGGATGGGCCACGGGAGCCGCCGGTACAGCGCGGGGAAATGTCTGCGAGTGGGTCCCTTGGCGGACCAAGACCCCTGGAAGAAACATTGGACATCAGCTCGACTTTAATCGTAAGAATCGACCTCCGACTCAAAGCAGACGGAGCCACTGCATTGCTGACCGCAGGAGGATTGAGGACGCACGCCCAGCGCCCTCAGCTGCGGGCTCCAAACCCGAGTCAGTTCCCTGTGCAGAAAGAGGCTATCCTCCCAGGCTTCAAGTCAGCGCCAGCGACCTGACGGGGCCGTCTCGGGCATGGGGTGCCACCGTCCGCCCCCCCGCCCCCAGCCCGCCAGCCTTTGCAAACAACGAAACCCAAACGATCCTCCCCGCGGGTTTTTCCAAGCTCTGGTTCAGGTGATCCCGAGGCAGCCTTTGTTTGTTTGTTTGCTTGTTTGTTTGCTTGTTTGTGGATCTGGGCTGCTGGGGCCAGTGGGGGTCTTGGGTGAGCTTCAAGGACCTGTCGGGCCACGAGGGATGTGCGGGTGTGGTGTGGGTGGAGAGCACAGGTGGGCAGCAGGCCCTGCGGGGGAGCGGGCCTGGCGGGGAGGGCAGGAGGCACGGACCGGCCCGTGAGGGACGCGGCGGCGGCGGCGGCGGCGGCGGCGGCGGCGGCGGTGGGGGGCGCTGCGGTGGCGGCGCTTAGGGCAGGTGGCGGCCGCTGTGGGTCGGTGGCTTGAGGCAAGAGAGAGCATTGCGAGGTGCGAGAGTGTGGGTGAGGGTTGCGGGGGGCGCGTGGGAGCGCGTGTGTGAGTGGGGGTGCGGGGCGCGGGAGGTGGGCTCGGGAGAGGCAGGCGAAGGCAGCGGGCGAGCCGGGGCAAAAGGCGAGGCGAAAGGGCCCGGGGCGGGCCGGGGAGGCGAGCGGGAGCGCAAAACAAGTGGCCGCACCTGCGGCATATGGAGGTTCCCAGGCTAGGGGTCGAGCCACAGCCACTGTAGAAGCAACGCCGAGTAGTTATGTTGTGAGCCACACGGGAAGTCCGAGTTCTCGGCTGCCGAGAGGCGCTCAAATGGAGCCGGGCGGCTGACGTCACGGGCGTCGGCGCGGCGGCCGGGTGGGAGCGAGCGCCACCTGGTGGGCTGCCGGGGGATGGGAGCGCCGCGCGTTGCTGGAGGGGAGGGGAGTGGGGGGGGGTGTCCCGGCGTCCGGGGGGGCGGGGGGGTGGGGTGGGGTGGGGGCGGAGGGGTGGAGGGGGTGAGGGCGCGGGGGTGTGTCCCGGGGGTCGGGGGGGGAGTGTGTGTGTGTGTGGGTGGGTGGGGGGATGTCCCGGGGGTCTGGGCTGGCGCTCGGGGGCTTCGGGACAGTGTGGAGCGGTGTGGGGACAGTGCCTCAGGGCCGCACGCTGGGATCGCCCCGCCCTGCCCTGGGGCCTGGCCGGCCTGGCCCTTGGCCTCCGCGGCTCCCCGGCTCCCGGGCCTCCCCTTCCGCCCCTGTGCAGGGGCACTCGTGTCCTGGAGGGACGGCGACCACCGGCTGCCCTGCCTGCCCAGTCCTCGGCCGTACTCAGCCCACGGCGGGCTCCTGGAGAGCCCTGGGCCGGGCCCCCCTCGGTAGTGCCAGGGAGGAAAACGGGGGCTGGTCTGCAGGGGCATTGGCCAGAGGCTGGCGACCACAACCACGGGGGTGGGGGGTGGGGGGTGGGGGGTGGAGTGGGGGGGGCGGCGCGGGGTGGGGTGGGGTGGGGTGGGGTGGAGTGGGGGGGGAACCTCCCGGCATGGGGGGTGGGGGGCGGGCCCGGTGGCTGTCTGGGGCGGGAGAGCCGGGGCCCCGAGCACAGCAAGGAGCCGCACCGCCAGCCCAATGGACCCGGTCCCCTGCCGCCCACCCGGGGTCTAGAGGGAGGGTCAGGCCGGGCCCGAAGCCTGCTGGACGCTGCTCTGTCCGCCGCTGGACGCCCAGGACGGTCCCCCTCGCGGGCCATGCCATCACAGCAGCCCCCCGCCGAGGAGCGCCCCAGGCTCGCGAGAAGGAGCGCCCCGGGGGAAGCCGAGGCGCTCCAAGCAGGATGAGGCTACCGGGGGCCGGCTGAGGCCAGGGAGGGCCCGGTTCCCGCCGTTCCCTGGGCTGCTGGCAGGGGCTCCTGGGCGCAAGCCCACCCAAGGCCTTGGAGGAAGTCCCAGGGCTCGGCTGGGCACGGAGGCCAAGGGGCAGCCGAAGGGAGGGTGCAGAGGCAGGCAGGGGCCGGCTCCCTCCACCCCCACCGGGCCTCCCAGGCCCAGGCAGGCGCCGGCCTCTCGGGTCCTCAGAGCCATGGGGGGCCACGGAGGACAGGACGCAGGGAGAGCAGCACCCCACCCCCGCGGAGAAGGACCTCGCCTCGGGGGGGGGCCCTGCGGCCAGGGCCCCGGGTCCAGGGCGGGTGGGCTGTGTGAGCGGCAGGCCCCACCAGCTGGCCCTCCCTGCCTCCGTCTGGGATCAGACGACCAGTGTCCACGGCAGCCCGCGGAGCCGAGCCCCGGAAGCTGGGGCCATGGCCCTCGGCCCCAGGCTTCACCGCAGGGCCGGCGGCTGGGCTTCGGCGGCCAGAGGGTGACAGGCCTGAGCCCCAAGCACGCGAACGCAGGAGAGGCAAGACCCGGCCGGCTCTGTCCCTGCCCCCCGAGGCCGCCTTGGACCTGGCGGCGGCGGCGGCGGCGGCGGCGGCGGCCGGACACGAGCCGGGTGGTCTCCTGGGGCAAGACAGACCTTCTCAGGCTGAGGGCCCAAGCAAGGCCCAGCACCAGCCGCCTCCGCGTCAGGAAGGACGGAGCGGACCAAGGCAGGCCCACCGCCTGCCTGGCGGGCACCGAAGGCTTCGCTGGGGTTTCCCGGACACAGGAAGGGAGGGACGCGGGTCCGGGGAGGGCCAGGGGTTCGGAGCCCACAGCTGAGGTCCCGCCCGCAGAGAGCCGCCGGGAGGCCCAAGGGCTGCGAGGGTGGGCCTGGGAGGCGGCCGGAGGAGTCGGCCCAGGCGGAAACAGGCTCTGGGCAGAGGTCGTGCCTGCAAGCCATGCTTCTCGTGGCACGTGGACCCTGCCAGCCTCCCACCCGCCTTGCCCTTGGATCCCTGTGGGCCGCCAGGGCCCTCGGGCACTGGGGGATCCGCGTGGCCCGGCACGTGGCCTCAAGGCCGTTCACAGAGAGGGGTCGCCGGGCCGCTGGGCCGGGGCTGGTGTGCGTGTGTGTGTGTGCGCGGGCGTGTGTCTGTGCGTGTGTGTCCGTGTGTGCGTGCGTGTGTGTGAAGTTCTGGGGCAACCCTGCGTCGGACAAGCCCTCTCTGCACCATTTGCCCACCGGCCTCGGCTCATCTCCTGTCTCTGTCTCGGTCTCTCGGTCAGCTTCTCGCCGTCTGTCCAAGGGCAAGCCGGGTGGGGGTGGGGGTGGGGGTGGGGGTGGGGGGTGGAGAGGGTGGTACGCAAGAGACAAGGAACCCACTGGAGAAGAAAGATGATCTCGGGCCGCGGTGGAGACGACGTCTGAGGGAGGGACCAGGGACCCCTATGGGTGGCTCGCAGGAGGGGCCCCTGGGTGGAGAACTGAAAGGCGAGCGGGTTGTGGCTCTGCCCAGCGCGGTCACCCACCAGGCAGCCTCTCTTGTCACCCTGCTGGTCCTCACGTCAGCATCCACGCGTGCTGATCTCTAGCGGAGGGCTGGCCAGGCCCCGGGACACCCACGCCCGCCAGCGTGCGTGCACGCGCGCGCGCACACACCCCGCCCACCCCACCCCCCCAAACACGCCCCTTCCCTCACCCCCACCAGGGGCAGTGACGGAGAGCTCTGTGATGGTGCCGCACGGGGAGGCCCCGTGAGGCCCCGGTGGCTGAAGGCCTCCCTCCTCGACAGAGCCAAGGGACCCACTCGCAGACATTTCCCCGCGCTGTACCGGCGGCTCCCCTGGCCCATCCATTCCACACAGCGCAGGTGGCATCCACAGAGCAGCCCAGAGGCCCATCCCCATCCATCCCAGGGCAGCCCCTTTCCCCCACCCCCACCCCCGCCCCCACCCGCCAAGCCCAAGTGTGTGCTCCTTGCCCACCATCCCCCCCGACACACACGCCCCCCCCCCCCAACACGCCCCTTCCCTCACCCCCACAAGGGGCAGTGACAGAGAGCTCTGTGATGGTGCCGCACGGGGAGGCCCCGTGAGGCCCCGGTGGCTGAAGGCCTCCCTCCTCGACAGAGTCTCAGCCAAGCAGCCCTACACGGGCCGGCCCACACAAAGACCGAAGCCGGCCTCCAAACAGCTCCATTTCACCGGGACCAAACTTTCCCGGAAGCAGACCCGGGCACCCCTCTGTCTGTCGCCGCACTACTCACCAGAGCCAAGATCTGGAAGCCACCTAAAGGTCCACTGACAGGTGAGTGCACTTCGAAGGCCCGGGGACATCCATGCGATGGCATCGCACACAGCCAGGAAAAAGCGGCAGAACGAGTGCCATCTGCCGCCGCGGGGCTGGAACGAGAGACCCTCATACTAAGCGAAGGAAGCCAGAAAGGCAAAGACAAGTGCCCTAGGACATCACCTGTTGGTGGACTCTAAACGCCGCAACGGATGGCGCTATCTAAACACCCACCCGCAGACTCCAGAAACCGACGGTGGGCAAGGAGCACACACTTGGGCTTGGCAGGTGGGGGAAAGGGGCTGCCCTGGGATGGATGGGGATGGGCCCCTGGGCTGCTCTGTGGATGCCACCTGCGCTGTGTGGAATGGATGGGCCACGGGAGCCGCCGGTACAGCGCGGGGAAATGTCTGCGAGTGGGTCCCTTGGCGGACCAAGACCCCTGGAAGAAACATTGGACATCAGCTCGACTTTAATCGTAAGAATCGACCTCCGACTCAAAGCAGACGGAGCCACTGCATTGCTGACCGCAGGAGGATTGAGGACGCACGCCCAGCGCCCTCAGCTGCGGGCTCCAAACCCGAGTCAGTTCCCTGTGCAGAAAGAGGCTATCCTCCCAGGCTTCAAGTCAGCGCCAGCGACCTGACGGGGCCGTCTCGGGCATGGGGTGCCACCGTCCGCCCCCCCGCCCCCAGCCCGCCAGCCTTTGCAAACAACGAAACCCAAACGATCCTCCCCGCGGGTTTTTCCAAGCTCTGGTTCAGGTGATCCCGAGGCAGCCTTTGTTTGTTTGTTTGCTTGTTTGTTTGCTTGTTTGTGGATCTGGGCTGCTGGGGCCAATGGGGGTCTTGGGTGGGCTTCAAGGACCTGTCGGGCCACGAGGGATGTGCGGGTGTGGTGTGGGTGGAGAGCACAGGTGGGCAGCAGGCCCTGCGGGGGAGCGGGCCTGGCGGGGAGGGCAGGAGGCTCGGACCGGCCCGTGAGGGACGCGGCGGCGGCGGCGGCGGCGGCGGGGGGCGCTGCGGTGGCGGCGCTTAGGGCAGGTGGCGGCCGCTGTGGGTCGGTGGCTTGAGGCAAGAGAGAGCATTGCGAGGTGCGAGAGTGTGGGTGAGGGTTGCGGGGGGCGCGTGGGAGCGCGTGTGTGAGTGGGGGTGCGGGGCGCGGGAGGTGGGCTCGGGAGAGGCAGGCGAAGGCAGCGGGCGAGCCGGGGCAAAAGGCGAGGCGAAAGGGCCCGGGGCGGGCCGGGGAGGCGAGCGGGAGCGCAAAACAAGTGGCCGCACCTGCGGCATATGGAGGTTCCCAGGCTAGGGGTCGAGCCACAGCCACTGTAGAAGCAACGCCGAGTAGTTATGTTGTGAGCCACACGGGAAGTCCGAGTTCTCGGCTGCCGAGAGGCGCTCAAATGGAGCCGGGCGGCTGACGTCACGGGCGTCGGCGCGGCGGCCGGGTGGGAGCGAGCGCCACCTGGTGGGCTGCCGGGGGATGGGAGCGCCGCGCGTTGCTGGAGGGGAGGGGAGTGGGGGGGGTGTCCCGGCGTCCGGGGGGGCGGGGGGGTGGGGTGGGGTGGGGGCGGAGGGGTGGAGGGGGTGAGGGCGCGGGGGTGTGTCCCGGGGGTCGGGGGGGAGTGTGTGTGTGTGTGTGGGTGGGTGGGGGGATGTCCCGGGGGTCTGGGCTGGCGCTCGGGGGCTTCGGGACAGTGTGGAGCGGTGTGGGGACAGTGCCTCAGGGCCGCACGCTGGGATCGCCCCGCCCTGCCCTGGGGCCTGGCCGGCCTGGCCCTTGGCCTCCGCGGCTCCCCGGCTCCCGGGCCTCCCCTTCCGCCCCTGTGCAGGGGCACTCGTGTCCTGGAGGGACGGCGACCACCGGCTGCCCTGCCTGCCCAGTCCTCGGCCGTACTCAGCCCACGGCGGGCTCCTGGAGAGCCCTGGGCCGGGCCCCCCTCGGTAGTGCCAGGGAGGAAAACGGGGGCTGGTCTGCAGGGGCATTGGCCAGAGGCTGGCGACCACAACCACGGGGGTGGGGGGTGGGGGGGGCGGCGCGGGGTGGGGTGGGGTGGGGTGGGGTGGAGTGGGGGGGGAACCTCCCGGCATGGGGGGTGGGGGGCGGGCCCGGTGGCTGTCTGGGGCGGGAGAGCCGGGGCCCCGAGCACAGCAAGGAGCCGCACCGCCAGCCCAATGGACCCGGTCCCCTGCCGCCCACCCGGGGTCTAGAGGGAGGGTCAGGCCGGGCCCGAAGCCTGCTGGACGCTGCTCTGTCCGCCGCTGGACGCCCAGGACGGTCCCCCTCGCGGGCCATGCCATCACAGCAGCCCCCCGCCGAGGAGCGCCCCAGGCTCGCGAGAAGGAGCGCCCCGGGGGAAGCCGAGGCGCTCCAAGCAGGATGAGGCTACCGGGGGCCGGCTGAGGCCAGGGAGGGCCCGGTTCCCGCCGTTCCCTGGGCTGCTGGCAGGGGCTCCTGGGCGCAAGCCCACCCAAGGCCTTGGAGGAAGTCCCAGGGCTCGGCTGGGCTCGGAGGCCAAGGGGCAGCCGAAGGGAGGGTGCAGAGGCAGGCAGGGGCCGGCTCCCTCCACCCCCACCGGGCCTCCCAGGCCCAGGCAGGCGCCGGCCTCTCGGGTCCTCAGAGCCATGGGGGGCCACGGAGGACAGGACGCAGGGAGAGCAGCACCCCACCCCCGCGGAGAAGGACCTCGCCTCGGGGGGGGGCCCTGCGGCCAGGGCCCCGGGTCCAGGGCGGGTGGGCTGTGTGAGCGGCAGGCCCCACCAGCTGGCCCTCCCTGCCTCCGTCTGGGATCAGACGACCAGTGTCCACGGCAGCCCGCGGAGCCGAGCCCCGGAAGCTGGGGCCATGGCCCTCGGCCCCAGGCTTCACCGCAGGGCCGGCGGCTGGGCTTCGGCGGCCAGAGGGTGACAGGCCTGAGCCCCAAGCACGCGAACGCAGGAGAGGCAAGACCCGGCCGGCTCTGTCCCTGCCCCCCGAGGCCGCCTTGGACCTGGCGGCGGCGGCGGCGGCGGCGGCGGCGGCCGGACACGAGCCGGGTGGTCTCCTGGGGCAAGACAGACCTTCTCAGGCTGAGGGCCCAAGCAAGGCCCAGCACCAGCCGCCTCCGCGTCAGGAAGGACGGAGCGGACCAAGGCAGGCCCACCGCCTGCCTGGCGGGCACCGAAGGCTTCGCTGGGGTTTCCCGGACACAGGAAGGGAGGGACGCGGGTCCGGGGAGGGCCAGGGGTTCGGAGCCCACAGCTGAGGTCCCGCCCGCAGAGAGCCGCCGGGAGGCCCAAGGGCTGCGAGGGTGGGCCTGGGAGGCGGCCGGAGGAGTCGGCCCAGGCGGAAACAGGCTCTGGGCAGAGGTCGTGCCTGCAAGCCATGCTTCTCGTGGCACGTGGACCCTGCCAGCCTCCCACCCGCCTTGCCCTTGGATCCCTGTGGGCCGCCAGGGCCCTCGGGCACTGGGGGATCCGCGTGGCCCGGCACGTGGCCTCAAGGCCGTTCACAGAGAGGGGTCGCCGGGCCGCTGGGCCGGGGCTGGTGTGCGTGTGTGTGTGTGCGCGGGCGTGTGTCTGTGCGTGTGTGTCCGTGTGTGCGTGCGTGTGTGTGAAGTTCTGGGGCAACCCTGCGTCGGACAAGCCCTCTCTGCACCATTTGCCCACCGGCCTCGGCTCATCTCCTGTCTCTGTCTCGGTCTCTCGGTCAGCTTCTCGCCGTCTGTCCAAGGGCAAGCCGGGTGGGGGTGGGGGTGGGGGTGGGGGTGGGGGGTGGAGAGGGTGGTACGCAAGAGACAAGGAACCCACTGGAGAAGAAAGATGATCTCGGGCCGCGGTGGAGACGACGTCTGAGGGAGGGACCAGGGACCCCTATGGGTGGCTCGCAGGAGGGGCCCCTGGGTGGAGAACTGAAAGGCGAGCGGGTTGTGGCTCTGCCCAGCGCGGTCACCCACCAGGCAGCCTCTCTTGTCACCCTGCTGGTCCTCACGTCAGCATCCACGCGTGCTGATCTCTAGCGGAGGGCTGGCCAGGCCCCGGGACACCCACGCCCGCCAGCGTGCGTGCACGCGCGCGCGCACACACCCCGCCCACCCCACCCCCCCAAACACGCCCCTTCCCTCACCCCCACCAGGGGCAGTGACGGAGAGCTCTGTGATGGTGCCGCACGGGGAGGCCCCGTGAGGCCCCGGTGGCTGAAGGCCTCCCTCCTCGACAGAGCCAAGGGACCCACTCGCAGACATTTCCCCGCGCTGTACCGGCGGCTCCCCTGGCCCATCCATTCCACACAGCGCAGGTGGCATCCACAGAGCAGCCCAGAGGCCCATCCCCATCCATCCCAGGGCAGCCCCTTTCCCCCACCCCCACCCCCGCCCCCACCCGCCAAGCCCAAGTGTGTGCTCCTTGCCCACCATCCCCCCCGACACACACGCCCCCCCCCCAACACGCCCCTTCCCTCACCCCCACAAGGGGCAGTGACAGAGAGCTCTGTGATGGTGCCGCACGGGGAGGCCCCGTGAGGCCCCGGTGGCTGAAGGCCTCCCTCCTCGACAGAGTCTCAGCCAAGCAGCCCTACACGGGCCGGCCCACACAAAGACCGAAGCCGGCCTCCAAACAGCTCCATTTCACCGGGACCAAACTTTCCCGGAAGCAGACCCGGGCACCCCTCTGTCTGTCGCCGCACTACTCACCAGAGCCAAGATCTGGAAGCCACCTAAAGGTCCACTGACAGGTGAGTGCACTTCGAAGGCCCGGGGACATCCATGCGATGGCATCGCACACAGCCAGGAAAAAGCGGCAGAACGAGTGCCATCTGCCGCCGCGGGGCTGGAACGAGAGACCCTCATACTAAGCGAAGGAAGCCAGAAAGGCAAAGACAAGTGCCCTAGGACATCACCTGTTGGTGGACTCTAAACGCCGCAACGGATGGCGCTATCTAAACACCCACCCGCAGACTCCAGAAACCGACGGTGGGCAAGGAGCACACACTTGGGCTTGGCAGGTGGGGGAAAGGGGCTGCCCTGGGATGGATGGGGATGGGCCCCTGGGCTGCTCTGTGGATGCCACCTGCGCTGTGTGGAATGGATGGGCCACGGGAGCCGCCGGTACAGCGCGGGGAAATGTCTGCGAGTGGGTCCCTTGGCGGACCAAGACCCCTGGAAGAAACATTGGACATCAGCTCGACTTTAATCGTAAGAATCGACCTCCGACTCAAAGCAGACGGAGCCACTGCATTGCTGACCGCAGGAGGATTGAGGACGCACGCCCAGCGCCCTCAGCTGCGGGCTCCAAACCCGAGTCAGTTCCCTGTGCAGAAAGAGGCTATCCTCCCAGGCTTCAAGTCAGCGCCAGCGACCTGACGGGGCCGTCTCGGGCATGGGGTGCCACCGTCCGCCCCCCCCCCCCCAGCCCGCCAGCCTTTGCAAACAACGAAACCCAAACGATCCTCCCCGCGGGTTTTTCCAAGCTCTGGTTCAGGTGATCCCGAGGCAGCCTTTGTTTGTTTGTTTGTTTGTTTGTTTGTTTGTTTGCTTGTTTGTTTGCTTGTTTGTGGATCTGGGCTGCTGGGGCCAATGGGGGTCTTGGGTGGGCTTCAAGGACCTGTCGGGCCACGAGGGATGTGCGGGTGTGGTGTGGGTGGAGAGCACAGGTGGGCAGCAGGCCCTGCGGGGGAGCGGGCCTGGCGGGGAGGGCAGGAGGCTCGGACCGGCCCGTGAGGGACGCGGCGGCGGCGGCGGCGGCGGCGGGGGGCGCTGCGGTGGCGGCGCTTAGGGCAGGTGGCGGCCGCTGTGGGTCGGTGGCTTGAGGCAAGAGAGAGCATTGCGAGGTGCGAGAGTGTGGGTGAGGGTTGCGGGGGGCGCGTGGGAGCGCGTGTGTGAGTGGGGGTGCGGGGCGCGGGAGGTGGGCTCGGGAGAGGCAGGCGAAGGCAGCGGGCGAGCCGGGGCAAAAGGCGAGGCGAAAGGGCCCGGGGCGGGCCGGGGAGGCGAGCGGGAGCGCAAAACAAGTGGCCGCACCTGCGGCATATGGAGGTTCCCAGGCTAGGGGTCGAGCCACAGCCACTGTAGAAGCAACGCCGAGTAGTTATGTTGTGAGCCACACGGGAAGTCCGAGTTCTCGGCTGCCGAGAGGCGCTCAAATGGAGCCGGGCGGCTGACGTCACGGGCGTCGGCGCGGCGGCCGGGTGGGAGCGAGCGCCACCTGGTGGGCTGCCGGGGGATGGGAGCGCCGCGCGTTGCTGGAGGGGAGGGGAGTGGGGGGGGGTGTCCCGGCGTCCGGGGGGGCGGGGGGGTGGGGTGGGGTGGGGGCGGAGGGGTGGAGGGGGTGAGGGCGCGGGGGTGTGTCCCGGGGGTCGGGGGGGAGTGTGTGTGTGTGTGTGGGTGGGTGGGGGGATGTCCCGGGGGTCTGGGCTGGCGCTCGGGGGCTTCGGGACAGTGTGGAGCGGTGTGGGGACAGTGCCTCAGGGCCGCACGCTGGGATCGCCCCGCCCTGCCCTGGGGCCTGGCCGGCCTGGCCCTTGGCCTCCGCGGCTCCCCGGCTCCCGGGCCTCCCCTTCCGCCCCTGTGCAGGGGCACTCGTGTCCTGGAGGGACGGCGACCACCGGCTGCCCTGCCTGCCCAGTCCTCGGCCGTACTCAGCCCACGGCGGGCTCCTGGAGAGCCCTGGGCCGGGCCCCCCTCGGTAGTGCCAGGGAGGAAAACGGGGGCTGGTCTGCAGGGGCATTGGCCAGAGGCTGGCGACCACAACCACGGGGGTGGGGGGTGGGGGGGGCGGCGCGGGGTGGGGTGGGGTGGGGTGGGGTGGAGTGGGGGGGGAACCTCCCGGCATGGGGGGTGGGGGGCGGGCCCGGTGGCTGTCTGGGGCGGGAGAGCCGGGGCCCCGAGCACAGCAAGGAGCCGCACCGCCAGCCCAATGGACCCGGTCCCCTGCCGCCCACCCGGGGTCTAGAGGGAGGGTCAGGCCGGGCCCGAAGCCTGCTGGACGCTGCTCTGTCCGCCGCTGGACGCCCAGGACGGTCCCCCTCGCGGGCCATGCCATCACAGCAGCCCCCCGCCGAGGAGCGCCCCAGGCTCGCGAGAAGGAGCGCCCCGGGGGAAGCCGAGGCGCTCCAAGCAGGATGAGGCTACCGGGGGCCGGCTGAGGCCAGGGAGGGCCCGGTTCCCGCCGTTCCCTGGGCTGCTGGCAGGGGCTCCTGGGCGCAAGCCCACCCAAGGCCTTGGAGGAAGTCCCAGGGCTCGGCTGGGCTCGGAGGCCAAGGGGCAGCCGAAGGGAGGGTGCAGAGGCAGGCAGGGGCCGGCTCCCTCCACCCCCACCGGGCCTCCCAGGCCCAGGCAGGCGCCGGCCTCTCGGGTCCTCAGAGCCATGGGGGGCCACGGAGGACAGGACGCAGGGAGAGCAGCACCCCACCCCCGCGGAGAAGGACCTCGCCTCGGGGGGGGGCCCTGCGGCCAGGGCCCCGGGTCCAGGGCGGGTGGGCTGTGTGAGCGGCAGGCCCCACCAGCTGGCCCTCCCTGCCTCCGTCTGGGATCAGACGACCAGTGTCCACGGCAGCCCGCGGAGCCGAGCCCCGGAAGCTGGGGCCATGGCCCTCGGCCCCAGGCTTCACCGCAGGGCCGGCGGCTGGGCTTCGGCGGCCAGAGGGTGACAGGCCTGAGCCCCAAGCACGCGAACGCAGGAGAGGCAAGACCCGGCCGGCTCTGTCCCTGCCCCCCGAGGCCGCCTTGGACCTGGCGGCGGCGGCGGCGGCGGCGGCGGCGGCCGGACACGAGCCGGGTGGTCTCCTGGGGCAAGACAGACCTTCTCAGGCTGAGGGCCCAAGCAAGGCCCAGCACCAGCCGCCTCCGCGTCAGGAAGGACGGAGCGGACCAAGGCAGGCCCACCGCCTGCCTGGCGGGCACCGAAGGCTTCGCTGGGGTTTCCCGGACACAGGAAGGGAGGGACGCGGGTCCGGGGAGGGCCAGGGGTTCGGAGCCCACAGCTGAGGTCCCGCCCGCAGAGAGCCGCCGGGAGGCCCAAGGGCTGCGAGGGTGGGCCTGGGAGGCGGCCGGAGGAGTCGGCCCAGGCGGAAACAGGCTCTGGGCAGAGGTCGTGCCTGCAAGCCATGCTTCTCGTGGCACGTGGACCCTGCCAGCCTCCCACCCGCCTTGCCCTTGGATCCCTGTGGGCCGCCAGGGCCCTCGGGCACTGGGGGATCCGCGTGGCCCGGCACGTGGCCTCAAGGCCGTTCACAGAGAGGGGTCGCCGGGCCGCTGGGCCGGGGCTGGTGTGCGTGTGTGTGTGTGCGCGGGCGTGTGTCTGTGCGTGTGTGTCCGTGTGTGCGTGCGTGTGTGTGAAGTTCTGGGGCAACCCTGCGTCGGACAAGCCCTCTCTGCACCATTTGCCCACCGGCCTCGGCTCATCTCCTGTCTCTGTCTCGGTCTCTCGGTCAGCTTCTCGCCGTCTGTCCAAGGGCAAGCCGGGTGGGGGTGGGGGTGGGGGTGGGGGTGGGGGGTGGAGAGGGTGGTACGCAAGAGACAAGGAACCCACTGGAGAAGAAAGATGATCTCGGGCCGCGGTGGAGACGACGTCTGAGGGAGGGACCAGGGACCCCTATGGGTGGCTCGCAGGAGGGGCCCCTGGGTGGAGAACTGAAAGGCGAGCGGGTTGTGGCTCTGCCCAGCGCGGTCACCCACCAGGCAGCCTCTCTTGTCACCCTGCTGGTCCTCACGTCAGCATCCACGCGTGCTGATCTCTAGCGGAGGGCTGGCCAGGCCCCGGGACACCCACGCCCGCCAGCGTGCGTGCACGCGCGCGCGCACACACCCCGCCCACCCCACCCCCCCAAACACGCCCCTTCCCTCACCCCCACCAGGGGCAGTGACGGAGAGCTCTGTGATGGTGCCGCACGGGGAGGCCCCGTGAGGCCCCGGTGGCTGAAGGCCTCCCTCCTCGACAGAGCCAAGGGACCCACTCGCAGACATTTCCCCGCGCTGTACCGGCGGCTCCCCTGGCCCATCCATTCCACACAGCGCAGGTGGCATCCACAGAGCAGCCCAGAGGCCCATCCCCATCCATCCCAGGGCAGCCCCTTTCCCCCACCCCCACCCCCGCCCCCACCCGCCAAGCCCAAGTGTGTGCTCCTTGCCCACCATCCCCCCCGACACACACGCCCCCCCCCCAACACGCCCCTTCCCTCACCCCCACAAGGGGCAGTGACAGAGAGCTCTGTGATGGTGCCGCACGGGGAGGCCCCGTGAGGCCCCGGTGGCTGAAGGCCTCCCTCCTCGACAGAGTCTCAGCCAAGCAGCCCTACACGGGCCGGCCCACACAAAGACCGAAGCCGGCCTCCAAACAGCTCCATTTCACCGGGACCAAACTTTCCCGGAAGCAGACCCGGGCACCCCTCTGTCTGTCGCCGCACTACTCACCAGAGCCAAGATCTGGAAGCCACCTAAAGGTCCACTGACAGGTGAGTGCACTTCGAAGGCCCGGGGACATCCATGCGATGGCATCGCACACAGCCAGGAAAAAGCGGCAGAACGAGTGCCATCTGCCGCCGCGGGGCTGGAACGAGAGACCCTCATACTAAGCGAAGGAAGCCAGAAAGGCAAAGACAAGTGCCCTAGGACATCACCTGTTGGTGGACTCTAAACGCCGCAACGGATGGCGCTATCTAAACACCCACCCGCAGACTCCAGAAACCGACGGTGGGCAAGGAGCACACACTTGGGCTTGGCAGGTGGGGGAAAGGGGCTGCCCTGGGATGGATGGGGATGGGCCCCTGGGCTGCTCTGTGGATGCCACCTGCGCTGTGTGGAATGGATGGGCCACGGGAGCCGCCGGTACAGCGCGGGGAAATGTCTGCGAGTGGGTCCCTTGGCGGACCAAGACCCCTGGAAGAAACATTGGACATCAGCTCGACTTTAATCGTAAGAATCGACCTCCGACTCAAAGCAGACGGAGCCACTGCATTGCTGACCGCAGGAGGATTGAGGACGCACGCCCAGCGCCCTCAGCTGCGGGCTCCAAACCCGAGTCAGTTCCCTGTGCAGAAAGAGGCTATCCTCCCAGGCTTCAAGTCAGCGCCAGCGACCTGACGGGGCCGTCTCGGGCATGGGGTGCCACCGTCCGCCCCCCCCCCCCCCCCCAGCCCGCCAGCCTTTGCAAACAACGAAACCCAAACGATCCTCCCCGCGGGTTTTTCCAAGCTCTGGTTCAGGTGATCCCGAGGCAGCCTTTGTTTGTTTGTTTGTTTGTTTGTTTGTTTGTTTGCTTGTTTGTTTGCTTGTTTGTGGATCTGGGCTGCTGGGGCCAATGGGGGTCTTGGGTGGGCTTCAAGGACCTGTCGGGCCACGAGGGATGTGCGGGTGTGGTGTGGGTGGAGAGCACAGGTGGGCAGCAGGCCCTGCGGGGGAGCGGGCCTGGCGGGGAGGGCAGGAGGCTCGGACCGGCCCGTGAGGGACGCGGCGGCGGCGGCGGCGGCGGCGGGGGGCGCTGCGGTGGCGGCGCTTAGGGCAGGTGGCGGCCGCTGTGGGTCGGTGGCTTGAGGCAAGAGAGAGCATTGCGAGGTGCGAGAGTGTGGGTGAGGGTTGCGGGGGGCGCGTGGGAGCGCGTGTGTGAGTGGGGGTGCGGGGCGCGGGAGGTGGGCTCGGGAGAGGCAGGCGAAGGCAGCGGGCGAGCCGGGGCAAAAGGCGAGGCGAAAGGGCCCGGGGCGGGCCGGGGAGGCGAGCGGGAGCGCAAAACAAGTGGCCGCACCTGCGGCATATGGAGGTTCCCAGGCTAGGGGTCGAGCCACAGCCACTGTAGAAGCAACGCCGAGTAGTTATGTTGTGAGCCACACGGGAAGTCCGAGTTCTCGGCTGCCGAGAGGCGCTCAAATGGAGCCGGGCGGCTGACGTCACGGGCGTCGGCGCGGCGGCCGGGTGGGAGCGAGCGCCACCTGGTGGGCTGCCGGGGGATGGGAGCGCCGCGCGTTGCTGGAGGGGAGGGGAGTGGGGGGGGGTGTCCCGGCGTCCGGGGGGGCGGGGGGGTGGGGTGGGGTGGGGGCGGAGGGGTGGAGGGGGTGAGGGCGCGGGGGTGTGTCCCGGGGGTCGGGGGGGAGTGTGTGTGTGTGTGTGGGTGGGTGGGGGGATGTCCCGGGGGTCTGGGCTGGCGCTCGGGGGCTTCGGGACAGTGTGGAGCGGTGTGGGGACAGTGCCTCAGGGCCGCACGCTGGGATCGCCCCGCCCTGCCCTGGGGCCTGGCCGGCCTGGCCCTTGGCCTCCGCGGCTCCCCGGCTCCCGGGCCTCCCCTTCCGCCCCTGTGCAGGGGCACTCGTGTCCTGGAGGGACGGCGACCACCGGCTGCCCTGCCTGCCCAGTCCTCGGCCGTACTCAGCCCACGGCGGGCTCCTGGAGAGCCCTGGGCCGGGCCCCCCTCGGTAGTGCCAGGGAGGAAAACGGGGGCTGGTCTGCAGGGGCATTGGCCAGAGGCTGGCGACCACAACCACGGGGGTGGGGGGTGGGGGGGGCGGCGCGGGGTGGGGTGGGGTGGGGTGGGGTGGAGTGGGGGGGGAACCTCCCGGCATGGGGGGTGGGGGGCGGGCCCGGTGGCTGTCTGGGGCGGGAGAGCCGGGGCCCCGAGCACAGCAAGGAGCCGCACCGCCAGCCCAATGGACCCGGTCCCCTGCCGCCCACCCGGGGTCTAGAGGGAGGGTCAGGCCGGGCCCGAAGCCTGCTGGACGCTGCTCTGTCCGCCGCTGGACGCCCAGGACGGTCCCCCTCGCGGGCCATGCCATCACAGCAGCCCCCCGCCGAGGAGCGCCCCAGGCTCGCGAGAAGGAGCGCCCCGGGGGAAGCCGAGGCGCTCCAAGCAGGATGAGGCTACCGGGGGCCGGCTGAGGCCAGGGAGGGCCCGGTTCCCGCCGTTCCCTGGGCTGCTGGCAGGGGCTCCTGGGCGCAAGCCCACCCAAGGCCTTGGAGGAAGTCCCAGGGCTCGGCTGGGCTCGGAGGCCAAGGGGCAGCCGAAGGGAGGGTGCAGAGGCAGGCAGGGGCCGGCTCCCTCCACCCCCACCGGGCCTCCCAGGCCCAGGCAGGCGCCGGCCTCTCGGGTCCTCAGAGCCATGGGGGGCCACGGAGGACAGGACGCAGGGAGAGCAGCACCCCACCCCCGCGGAGAAGGACCTCGCCTCGGGGGGGGGCCCTGCGGCCAGGGCCCCGGGTCCAGGGCGGGTGGGCTGTGTGAGCGGCAGGCCCCACCAGCTGGCCCTCCCTGCCTCCGTCTGGGATCAGACGACCAGTGTCCACGGCAGCCCGCGGAGCCGAGCCCCGGAAGCTGGGGCCATGGCCCTCGGCCCCAGGCTTCACCGCAGGGCCGGCGGCTGGGCTTCGGCGGCCAGAGGGTGACAGGCCTGAGCCCCAAGCACGCGAACGCAGGAGAGGCAAGACCCGGCCGGCTCTGTCCCTGCCCCCCGAGGCCGCCTTGGACCTGGCGGCGGCGGCGGCGGCGGCGGCGGCGGCCGGACACGAGCCGGGTGGTCTCCTGGGGCAAGACAGACCTTCTCAGGCTGAGGGCCCAAGCAAGGCCCAGCACCAGCCGCCTCCGCGTCAGGAAGGACGGAGCGGACCAAGGCAGGCCCACCGCCTGCCTGGCGGGCACCGAAGGCTTCGCTGGGGTTTCCCGGACACAGGAAGGGAGGGACGCGGGTCCGGGGAGGGCCAGGGGTTCGGAGCCCACAGCTGAGGTCCCGCCCGCAGAGAGCCGCCGGGAGGCCCAAGGGCTGCGAGGGTGGGCCTGGGAGGCGGCCGGAGGAGTCGGCCCAGGCGGAAACAGGCTCTGGGCAGAGGTCGTGCCTGCAAGCCATGCTTCTCGTGGCACGTGGACCCTGCCAGCCTCCCACCCGCCTTGCCCTTGGATCCCTGTGGGCCGCCAGGGCCCTCGGGCACTGGGGGATCCGCGTGGCCCGGCACGTGGCCTCAAGGCCGTTCACAGAGAGGGGTCGCCGGGCCGCTGGGCCGGGGCTGGTGTGCGTGTGTGTGTGTGCGCGGGCGTGTGTCTGTGCGTGTGTGTCCGTGTGTGCGTGCGTGTGTGTGAAGTTCTGGGGCAACCCTGCGTCGGACAAGCCCTCTCTGCACCATTTGCCCACCGGCCTCGGCTCATCTCCTGTCTCTGTCTCGGTCTCTCGGTCAGCTTCTCGCCGTCTGTCCAAGGGCAAGCCGGGTGGGGGTGGGGGTGGGGGTGGGGGTGGGGGGTGGAGAGGGTGGTACGCAAGAGACAAGGAACCCACTGGAGAAGAAAGATGATCTCGGGCCGCGGTGGAGACGACGTCTGAGGGAGGGACCAGGGACCCCTATGGGTGGCTCGCAGGAGGGGCCCCTGGGTGGAGAACTGAAAGGCGAGCGGGTTGTGGCTCTGCCCAGCGCGGTCACCCACCAGGCAGCCTCTCTTGTCACCCTGCTGGTCCTCACGTCAGCATCCACGCGTGCTGATCTCTAGCGGAGGGCTGGCCAGGCCCCGGGACACCCACGCCCGCCAGCGTGCGTGCACGCGCGCGCGCACACACCCCGCCCACCCCACCCCCCCAAACACGCCCCTTCCCTCACCCCCACCAGGGGCAGTGACGGAGAGCTCTGTGATGGTGCCGCACGGGGAGGCCCCGTGAGGCCCCGGTGGCTGAAGGCCTCCCTCCTCGACAGAGCCAAGGGACCCACTCGCAGACATTTCCCCGCGCTGTACCGGCGGCTCCCCTGGCCCATCCATTCCACACAGCGCAGGTGGCATCCACAGAGCAGCCCAGAGGCCCATCCCCATCCATCCCAGGGCAGCCCCTTTCCCCCACCCCCACCCCCGCCCCCACCCGCCAAGCCCAAGTGTGTGCTCCTTGCCCACCATCCCCCCCGACACACACGCCCCCCCCCCAACACGCCCCTTCCCTCACCCCCACAAGGGGCAGTGACAGAGAGCTCTGTGATGGTGCCGCACGGGGAGGCCCCGTGAGGCCCCGGTGGCTGAAGGCCTCCCTCCTCGACAGAGTCTCAGCCAAGCAGCCCTACACGGGCCGGCCCACACAAAGACCGAAGCCGGCCTCCAAACAGCTCCATTTCACCGGGACCAAACTTTCCCGGAAGCAGACCCGGGCACCCCTCTGTCTGTCGCCGCACTACTCACCAGAGCCAAGATCTGGAAGCCACCTAAAGGTCCACTGACAGGTGAGTGCACTTCGAAGGCCCGGGGACATCCATGCGATGGCATCGCACACAGCCAGGAAAAAGCGGCAGAACGAGTGCCATCTGCCGCCGCGGGGCTGGAACGAGAGACCCTCATACTAAGCGAAGGAAGCCAGAAAGGCAAAGACAAGTGCCCTAGGACATCACCTGTTGGTGGACTCTAAACGCCGCAACGGATGGCGCTATCTAAACACCCACCCGCAGACTCCAGAAACCGACGGTGGGCAAGGAGCACACACTTGGGCTTGGCAGGTGGGGGAAAGGGGCTGCCCTGGGATGGATGGGGATGGGCCCCTGGGCTGCTCTGTGGATGCCACCTGCGCTGTGTGGAATGGATGGGCCACGGGAGCCGCCGGTACAGCGCGGGGAAATGTCTGCGAGTGGGTCCCTTGGCGGACCAAGACCCCTGGAAGAAACATTGGACATCAGCTCGACTTTAATCGTAAGAATCGACCTCCGACTCAAAGCAGACGGAGCCACTGCATTGCTGACCGCAGGAGGATTGAGGACGCACGCCCAGCGCCCTCAGCTGCGGGCTCCAAACCCGAGTCAGTTCCCTGTGCAGAAAGAGGCTATCCTCCCAGGCTTCAAGTCAGCGCCAGCGACCTGACGGGGCCGTCTCGGGCATGGGGTGCCACCGTCCGCCCCCCCCCCCCCCAGCCCGCCAGCCTTTGCAAACAACGAAACCCAAACGATCCTCCCCGCGGGTTTTTCCAAGCTCTGGTTCAGGTGATCCCGAGGCAGCCTTTGTTTGTTTGTTTGTTTGTTTGTTTGTTTGTTTGCTTGTTTGTTTGCTTGTTTGTGGATCTGGGCTGCTGGGGCCAATGGGGGTCTTGGGTGGGCTTCAAGGACCTGTCGGGCCACGAGGGATGTGCGGGTGTGGTGTGGGTGGAGAGCACAGGTGGGCAGCAGGCCCTGCGGGGGAGCGGGCCTGGCGGGGAGGGCAGGAGGCTCGGACCGGCCCGTGAGGGACGCGGCGGCGGCGGCGGCGGCGGCGGGGGGCGCTGCGGTGGCGGCGCTTAGGGCAGGTGGCGGCCGCTGTGGGTCGGTGGCTTGAGGCAAGAGAGAGCATTGCGAGGTGCGAGAGTGTGGGTGAGGGTTGCGGGGGGCGCGTGGGAGCGCGTGTGTGAGTGGGGGTGCGGGGCGCGGGAGGTGGGCTCGGGAGAGGCAGGCGAAGGCAGCGGGCGAGCCGGGGCAAAAGGCGAGGCGAAAGGGCCCGGGGCGGGCCGGGGAGGCGAGCGGGAGCGCAAAACAAGTGGCCGCACCTGCGGCATATGGAGGTTCCCAGGCTAGGGGTCGAGCCACAGCCACTGTAGAAGCAACGCCGAGTAGTTATGTTGTGAGCCACACGGGAAGTCCGAGTTCTCGGCTGCCGAGAGGCGCTCAAATGGAGCCGGGCGGCTGACGTCACGGGCGTCGGCGCGGCGGCCGGGTGGGAGCGAGCGCCACCTGGTGGGCTGCCGGGGGATGGGAGCGCCGCGCGTTGCTGGAGGGGAGGGGAGTGGGGGGGGGTGTCCCGGCGTCCGGGGGGGCGGGGGGGTGGGGTGGGGTGGGGGCGGAGGGGTGGAGGGGGTGAGGGCGCGGGGGTGTGTCCCGGGGGTCGGGGGGGAGTGTGTGTGTGTGTGGGTGGGTGGGGGGATGTCCCGGGGGTCTGGGCTGGCGCTCGGGGGCTTCGGGACAGTGTGGAGCGGTGTGGGGACAGTGCCTCAGGGCCGCACGCTGGGATCGCCCCGCCCTGCCCTGGGGCCTGGCCGGCCTGGCCCTTGGCCTCCGCGGCTCCCCGGCTCCCGGGCCTCCCCTTCCGCCCCTGTGCAGGGGCACTCGTGTCCTGGAGGGACGGCGACCACCGGCTGCCCTGCCTGCCCAGTCCTCGGCCGTACTCAGCCCACGGCGGGCTCCTGGAGAGCCCTGGGCCGGGCCCCCCTCGGTAGTGCCAGGGAGGAAAACGGGGGCTGGTCTGCAGGGGCATTGGCCAGAGGCTGGCGACCACAACCACGGGGGTGGGGGGTGGGGGGGGCGGCGCGGGGTGGGGTGGGGTGGGGTGGGGTGGAGTGGGGGGGGAACCTCCCGGCATGGGGGGTGGGGGGCGGGCCCGGTGGCTGTCTGGGGCGGGAGAGCCGGGGCCCCGAGCACAGCAAGGAGCCGCACCGCCAGCCCAATGGACCCGGTCCCCTGCCGCCCACCCGGGGTCTAGAGGGAGGGTCAGGCCGGGCCCGAAGCCTGCTGGACGCTGCTCTGTCCGCCGCTGGACGCCCAGGACGGTCCCCCTCGCGGGCCATGCCATCACAGCAGCCCCCCGCCGAGGAGCGCCCCAGGCTCGCGAGAAGGAGCGCCCCGGGGGAAGCCGAGGCGCTCCAAGCAGGATGAGGCTACCGGGGGCCGGCTGAGGCCAGGGAGGGCCCGGTTCCCGCCGTTCCCTGGGCTGCTGGCAGGGGCTCCTGGGCGCAAGCCCACCCAAGGCCTTGGAGGAAGTCCCAGGGCTCGGCTGGGCACGGAGGCCAAGGGGCAGCCGAAGGGAGGGTGCAGAGGCAGGCAGGGGCCGGCTCCCTCCACCCCCACCGGGCCTCCCAGGCCCAGGCAGGCGCCGGCCTCTCGGGTCCTCAGAGCCATGGGGGGCCACGGAGGACAGGACGCAGGGAGAGCAGCACCCCACCCCCGCGGAGAAGGACCTCGCCTCGGGGGGGGGCCCTGCGGCCAGGCCCCGGGTCCAGGGCGGGTGGGCTGTGTGAGCGGCAGGCCCCACCAGCTGGCCCTCCCTGCCTCCGTCTGGGATCAGACGACCAGTGTCCACGGCAGCCCGCGGAGCCGAGCCCCGGAAGCTGGGGCCATGGCCCTCGGCCCCAGGCTTCACCGCAGGGCCGGCGGCTGGGCTTCGGCGGCCAGAGGGTGACAGGCCTGAGCCCCAAGCACGCGAACGCAGGAGAGGCAAGACCCGGCCGGCTCTGTCCCTGCCCCCCGAGGCCGCCTTGGACCTGGCGGCGGCGGCGGCGGCGGCGGCGGCGGCCGGACACGAGCCGGGTGGTCTCCTGGGGCAAGACAGACCTTCTCAGGCTGAGGGCCCAAGCAAGGCCCAGCACCAGCCGCCTCCGCGTCAGGAAGGACGGAGCGGACCAAGGCAGGCCCACCGCCTGCCTGGCGGGCACCGAAGGCTTCGCTGGGGTTTCCCGGACACAGGAAGGGAGGGACGCGGGTCCGGGGAGGGCCAGGGGTTCGGAGCCCACAGCTGAGGTCCCGCCCGCAGAGAGCCGCCGGGAGGCCCAAGGGCTGCGAGGGTGGGCCTGGGAGGCGGCCGGAGGAGTCGGCCCAGGCGGAAACAGGCTCTGGGCAGAGGTCGTGCCTGCAAGCCATGCTTCTCGTGGCACGTGGACCCTGCCAGCCTCCCACCCGCCTTGCCCTTGGATCCCTGTGGGCCGCCAGGGCCCTCGGGCACTGGGGGATCCGCGTGGCCCGGCACGTGGCCTCAAGGCCGTTCACAGAGAGGGGTCGCCGGGCCGCTGGGCCGGGGCTGGTGTGCGTGTGTGTGTGTGCGCGGGCGTGTGTCTGTGCGTGTGTGTCCGTGTGTGCGTGCGTGTGTGTGAAGTTCTGGGGCAACCCTGCGTCGGACAAGCCCTCTCTGCACCATTTGCCCACCGGCCTCGGCTCATCTCCTGTCTCTGTCTCGGTCTCTCGGTCAGCTTCTCGCCGTCTGTCCAAGGGCAAGCCGGGTGGGGGTGGGGGTGGGGGTGGGGGTGGGGGGTGGAGAGGGTGGTACGCAAGAGACAAGGAACCCACTGGAGAAGAAAGATGATCTCGGGCCGCGGTGGAGACGACGTCTGAGGGAGGGACCAGGGACCCCTATGGGTGGCTCGCAGGAGGGGCCCCTGGGTGGAGAACTGAAAGGCGAGCGGGTTGTGGCTCTGCCCAGCGCGGTCACCCACCAGGCAGCCTCTCTTGTCACCCTGCTGGTCCTCACGTCAGCATCCACGCGTGCTGATCTCTAGCGGAGGGCTGGCCAGGCCCCGGGACACCCACGCCCGCCAGCGTGCGTGCACGCGCGCGCGCACACACCCCGCCCACCCCACCCCCCCAAACACGCCCCTTCCCTCACCCCCACCAGGGGCAGTGACGGAGAGCTCTGTGATGGTGCCGCACGGGGAGGCCCCGTGAGGCCCCGGTGGCTGAAGGCCTCCCTCCTCGACAGAGCCAAGGGACCCACTCGCAGACATTTCCCCGCGCTGTACCGGCGGCTCCCCTGGCCCATCCATTCCACACAGCGCAGGTGGCATCCACAGAGCAGCCCAGAGGCCCATCCCCATCCATCCCAGGGCAGCCCCTTTCCCCCACCCCCACCCCCGCCCCCACCCGCCAAGCCCAAGTGTGTGCTCCTTGCCCACCATCCCCCCCGACACACACGCCCCCCCCCCAACACGCCCCTTCCCTCACCCCCACAAGGGGCAGTGACAGAGAGCTCTGTGATGGTGCCGCACGGGGAGGCCCCGTGAGGCCCCGGTGGCTGAAGGCCTCCCTCCTCGACAGAGTCTCAGCCAAGCAGCCCTACACGGGCCGGCCCACACAAAGACCGAAGCCGGCCTCCAAACAGCTCCATTTCACCGGGACCAAACTTTCCCGGAAGCAGACCCGGGCACCCCTCTGTCTGTCGCCGCACTACTCACCAGAGCCAAGATCTGGAAGCCACCTAAAGGTCCACTGACAGGTGAGTGCACTTCGAAGGCCCGGGGACATCCATGCGATGGCATCGCACACAGCCAGGAAAAAGCGGCAGAACGAGTGCCATCTGCCGCCGCGGGGCTGGAACGAGAGACCCTCATACTAAGCGAAGGAAGCCAGAAAGGCAAAGACAAGTGCCCTAGGACATCACCTGTTGGTGGACTCTAAACGCCGCAACGGATGGCGCTATCTAAACACCCACCCGCAGACTCCAGAAACCGACGGTGGGCAAGGAGCACACACTTGGGCTTGGCAGGTGGGGGAAAGGGGCTGCCCTGGGATGGATGGGGATGGGCCCCTGGGCTGCTCTGTGGATGCCACCTGCGCTGTGTGGAATGGATGGGCCACGGGAGCCGCCGGTACAGCGCGGGGAAATGTCTGCGAGTGGGTCCCTTGGCGGACCAAGACCCCTGGAAGAAACATTGGACATCAGCTCGACTTTAATCGTAAGAATCGACCTCCGACTCAAAGCAGACGGAGCCACTGCATTGCTGACCGCAGGAGGATTGAGGACGCACGCCCAGCGCCCTCAGCTGCGGGCTCCAAACCCGAGTCAGTTCCCTGTGCAGAAAGAGGCTATCCTCCCAGGCTTCAAGTCAGCGCCAGCGACCTGACGGGGCCGTCTCGGGCATGGGGTGCCACCGTCCGCCCCCCCCCCCCCCAGCCCGCCAGCCTTTGCAAACAACGAAACCCAAACGATCCTCCCCGCGGGTTTTTCCAAGCTCTGGTTCAGGTGATCCCGAGGCAGCCTTTGTTTGTTTGTTTGTTTGTTTGTTTGTTTGTTTGCTTGTTTGTTTGCTTGTTTGTGGATCTGGGCTGCTGGGGCCAATGGGGGTCTTGGGTGGGCTTCAAGGACCTGTCGGGCCACGAGGGATGTGCGGGTGTGGTGTGGGTGGAGAGCACAGGTGGGCAGCAGGCCCTGCGGGGGAGCGGGCCTGGCGGGGAGGGCAGGAGGCTCGGACCGGCCCGTGAGGGACGCGGCGGCGGCGGCGGCGGCGGCGGGGGGCGCTGCGGTGGCGGCGCTTAGGGCAGGTGGCGGCCGCTGTGGGTCGGTGGCTTGAGGCAAGAGAGAGCATTGCGAGGTGCGAGAGTGTGGGTGAGGGTTGCGGGGGGCGCGTGGGAGCGCGTGTGTGAGTGGGGGTGCGGGGCGCGGGAGGTGGGCTCGGGAGAGGCAGGCGAAGGCAGCGGGCGAGCCGGGGCAAAAGGCGAGGCGAAAGGGCCCGGGGCGGGCCGGGGAGGCGAGCGGGAGCGCAAAACAAGTGGCCGCACCTGCGGCATATGGAGGTTCCCAGGCTAGGGGTCGAGCCACAGCCACTGTAGAAGCAACGCCGAGTAGTTATGTTGTGAGCCACACGGGAAGTCCGAGTTCTCGGCTGCCGAGAGGCGCTCAAATGGAGCCGGGCGGCTGACGTCACGGGCGTCGGCGCGGCGGCCGGGTGGGAGCGAGCGCCACCTGGTGGGCTGCCGGGGGATGGAGCGCCGCGCGTTGCTGGAGGGGAGGGGAGTGGGGGGGGGTGTCCCGGCGTCCGCGGGGGGGCGGGGGGTGGTGGGGTGGGGTGGGGGCGGAGGGGTGGAGGGGGTGAGGGCGCGGGGGTGTGTCCCGGGGGTCGGGGGGGAGTGTGTGTGTGTGTGGGTGGGTGGGGGATGTCCCGGGGGTCTGGGCTGGCGCTCGGGGGCTTCGGGACAGTGTGGAGCGGTGTGGGGACAGTGCCTCAGGGCCGCACGCTGGGATCGCCCCGCCCTGCCCTGGGGCCTGGCCGGCCTGGCCCTTGGCCTCCGCGGCTCCCCGGCTCCCGGGCCTCCCCTTCCGCCCCTGTGCAGGGGCACTCGTGTCCTGGAGGGACGGCGACCACCGGCTGCCCTGCCTGCCCAGTCCTCGGCCGTACTCAGCCCACGGCGGGCTCCTGGAGAGCCCTGGGCCGGGCCCCCCTCGGTAGTGCCAGGGAGGAAAACGGGGGCTGGTCTGCAGGGGCATTGGCCAGAGGCTGGCGACCACAACCACGGGGGTGGGGGGTGGGGGGGGCGGCGCGGGGTGGGGTGGGGTGGGGTGGGGTGGAGTGGGGGGGGAACCTCCCGGCATGGGGGGTGGGGGGCGGGCCCGGTGGCTGTCTGGGGCGGGAGAGCCGGGGCCCCGAGCACAGCAAGGAGCCGCACCGCCAGCCCAATGGACCCGGTCCCCTGCCGCCCACCCGGGGTCTAGAGGGAGGGTCAGGCCCGGGCCCGAAGCCTGCTGGACGCTGCTCTGTCCGCCGCTGGACGCCCAGGACGGTCCCCCTCGCGGGCCATGCCATCACAGCAGCCCCCCGCCGAGGAGCGCCCCAGGCTCGCGAGAAGGAGCGCCCCGGGGAAGCCGAGGCGCTCCAAGCAGGATGAGGCTACCGGGGCCGGCTGAGGCCAGGGAGGGCCCGGTTCCCGCCGTTCCCTGGGCTGCTGGCAGGGGCTCCTGGGCGCAAGCCCACCCAAGGCCTTGGAGGAAGTCCCAGGGCTCGGCTGGGCACGGAGGCCAAGGGGCAGCCGAAGGGAGGGTGCAGAGGCAGGCAGGGGCCGGCTCCCTCCACCCCCACCGGGCCTCCCAGGCCCAGGCAGGCGCCGGCCTCTCGGGTCCTCAGAGCCATGGGGGGGCCACGGAGGACAGGACGCAGGGAGAGCAGCACCCCACCCCCGCGGAGAAGGACCTCGCCTCGGGGGGGGGGCCCTGCGGCCAGGCCCCGGGTCCAGGGCGGGTGGGCTGTGTGAGCGGCAGGCCCCACCAGCTGGCCCTCCCTGCCTCCGTCTGGGATCAGACGACCAGTGTCCACGGCAGCCCGCGGAGCCGAGCCCCGGAAGCTGGGGCCATGGCCCTCGGCCCCAGGCTTCACCGCAGGGCCGGCGGCTGGGCTTCGGCGGCCAGAGGGTGACAGGCCTGAGCCCCAAGCACGCGAACGCAGGAGAGGCAAGACCCGGCCGGCTCTGTCCCTGCCCCCCGAGGCCGCCTTGGACCTGGCGGCGGCGGCGGCGGCGGCGGCCGGACACGAGCCGGGTGGTCTCCTGGGGCAAGACAGACCTTCTCAGGCTGAGGGCCCAAGCAAGGCCCAGCACCAGCCGCCTCCGCGTCAGGAAGGACGGAGCGGACCAAGGCAGGCCCACCGCCTGCCTGGCGGGCACCGAAGGCTTCGCTGGGGTTTCCCGGACACAGGAAGGGAGGGACGCGGGTCCGGGGAGGGCCAGGGGTTCGGAGCCCACAGCTGAGGTCCCGCCCGCAGAGAGCCGCCGGGAGGCCCAAGGGCTGCGAGGGTGGGCCTGGGAGGCGGCCGGAGGAGTCGGCCCAGGCGGAAACAGGCTCTGGGCAGAGGTCGTGCCTGCAAGCCATGCTTCTCGTGGCACGTGGACCCTGCCAGCCTCCCACCCGCCTTGCCCTTGGATCCCTGTGGCCGCCAGGGCCCTCGGGCACTGGGGGATCCGCGTGGCCCGGCACGTGGCCTCAAGGCCGTTCACAGAGAGGGGTCGCCGGGCCGCTGGGCCGGGCTGGTGTGCGTGTGTGTGTGTGCGCGGGCGTGTGTCTGTGCGTGTGTGTCCGTGTGTGCGTGCGTGTGTGTGAAGTTCTGGGGCAACCCTGCGTCGGACAAGCCCTCTCTGCACCATTTGCCCACCGGCCTCGGCTCATCTCCTGTCTCTGTCTCGGTCTCTCGGTCAGCTTCTCGCCGTCTGTCCAAGGGCAAGCCGGGTGGGGGTGGGGGTGGGGGTGGGGGTGGGGGGTGGAGAGGGTGGTACGCAAGAGACAAGGAACCCACTGGAGAAGAAAGATGATCTCGGGCCGCGGTGGAGACGACGTCTGAGGGAGGGACCAGGGACCCCTATGGGTGGCTCGCAGGAGGGGCCCCTGGGTGGAGAACTGAAAGGCGAGCGGGTTGTGGCTCTGCCCAGCGCGGTCACCCACCAGGCAGCCTCTCTTGTCACCCTGCTGGTCCTCACGTCAGCATCCACGCGTGCTGATCTCTAGCGGAGGGCTGGCCAGGCCCCGGGACACCCACGCCCGCCAGCGTGCGTGCACGCGCGCGCGCACACACCCCGCCCACCCCACCCCCCCAAACACGCCCCTTCCCTCACCCCCACCAGGGGCAGTGACGGAGAGCTCTGTGATGGTGCCGCACGGGGAGGCCCCGTGAGGCCCCGGTGGCTGAAGGCCTCCCTCCTCGACAGAGCCAAGGGACCCACTCGCAGACATTTCCCCCGCGCTGTACCGGCGGCTCCCCTGGCCCATCCATTCCACACAGCGCAGGTGGCATCCACAGAGCAGCCCAGAGGCCCATCCCCATCCATCCCAGGGCAGCCCCTTTCCCCACCCCCCACCCCCGCCCCCACCGCCAAGCCCAAGTGTGTGCTCCTTGCCCACCATCCCCCCCGACACACACGCCCCCCCCCCAACACGCCCCTTCCCTCACCCCCACAAGGGGCAGTGACAGAGAGCTCTGTGATGGTGCCGCACGGGGAGGCCCCGTGAGGCCCCGGTGGCTGAAGGCCTCCCTCCTCGACAGAGTCTCAGCCAAGCAGCCCTACACGGGCCGGCCCACACAAAGACCGAAGCCGGCCTCCAAACAGCTCCATTTCACCGGGACCAAACTTTCCGGAAGCAGACCCGGGCACCCCTCTGTCTGTCGCCGCACTACTCACCAGAGCCAAGATCTGGAAGCCACCTAAAGGTCCACTGACAGGTGAGTGCACTTCGAAGGCCCGGGGACATCCATGCGATGGCATCGCACACAGCCAGGAAAAAGCGGCAGAACGAGTGCCATCTGCCGCCGCGGGGCTGGAACGAGAGACCCTCATACTAAGCGAAGGAAGCCAGAAAGGCAAAGACAAGTGCCCTAGGACATCACCTGTTGGTGGACTCTAAACGCCGCAACGGATGGCGCTATCTAAACACCCACCCGCAGACTCCAGAAACCGACGGTGGGCAAGGAGCACACACTTGGGCTTGGCAGGTGGGGGAAAGGGGCTGCCTGGGATGGATGGGGATGGGCCCCTGGGCTGCTCTGTGGATGCCACCTGCGCTGTGTGGAATGGATGGGCCACGGGAGCCGCCGGTACAGCGCGGGGAAATGTCTGCGAGTGGGTCCCTTGGCGGACCAAGACCCCTGGAAGAAACATTGGACATCAGCTCGACTTTAATCGTAAGAATCGACCTCCGACTCAAAGCAGACGGAGCCACTGCATTGCTGACCGCAGGAGGATTGAGGACGCACGCCCCAGCGCCCTCAGCTGCGGGCTCCAAACCCGAGTCAGTTCCCTGTGCAGAAAGAGGCTATCCTCCCAGGCTTCAAGTCAGCGCCAGCGACCTGACGGGGCCGTCTCGGGCATGGGGTGCCACCGTCCGCCCCCCCCCCCCCCAGCCCGCCAGCCTTTGCAAACAACGAAACCCAAACGATCCTCCCCGCGGGTTTTTCCAAGCTCTGGTTCAGGTGATCCCGAGGCAGCCAAAAAAAATTTGTTTGTTTGTTTGTTTG